>NW_026586589.1:50147-107550 GCF_907164565.1 Psammomys obesus
TAAACCTAATCTCCAAAGCCTTCATGAGGGAAATGGAAAAGGATTAGATAGACTCCTCAGGATACCGTGGAGCACTCCTATCTCGGATTTGGCGATCTGGTATTTTTATCTATGTTCTTTCTTCAGCACAGCACAAAAGAAATGGGTTCCACTGTGACATTTCCTTACCTGCACTTCATGAACTTGGCTCCCACGCACCCTCCCACTGCCTTATCTTGTTCTCTCTTCCGCCTCTCACCGGTTGCCCTCTTTCACCCTATTGTCCCTATTCTAGGTATACATGCACACACATACACACACATGCACACGGAAGATTCTTCATGCAAGAGAAATCACGTATTTATCTTTATTATTCTGGCTTGTTTCCTTTAACACAGTGATATCCACTTCAGTTTTCTCTCTCTCTCTCTCTCTCTCTCTCTCTCTCTCACACACACACACACACACGATATAACTTTTTTCTCTTTCTGATTGAATAAAACTGAATTACATAGTAGCAAACATTTGTTGGTGGACTTCTCAGATGATTCCACATTTTTGCTATTGTGGATAGTGCTGCCACTTCACCAATGTGCATATATCTCTGCGGTAGGTACCCTGCACCGTCCCTGTACTTTTCCCAAAAGATGTAGGTTATTAAGTAAAAATCTCAGTGCTAAGCATGGGAATTCCCATTATGAGTTATTGACCACAGTAGCACTCAGTTTTCCCCTAGTGTTATGGCTCAGGTTCTTGGCTATGCAAGCAGTGTTGGGAATGGATACATCTCATAGAGTGGGCTTTAAATACAATCACATAGTGGGTGGTTACTTCCTCGACTTTTGAGTTACAGTTGTATAAGCATATTGTACAGGCAGGTCACCACTGTAGATTAGAGGGTTTGTAGCTCAGTCAGTATTCACCCTTGTCCTCTGGGAGCATGCAGGGTATCTTCCAGGACCATAAATTGGATGGAGTCAGTGAAGGCTTTAGGTAGGCAATAGCTTGACTTCTCTGTGTTCAATGGGATATGTAGGGCTTGTCCTCAGCAACAGGACCTTACCATCCATTTGTGGAGAGCAACCAGTTACCTTGACAATAGCCTGGATTGCTTGGAGGAGGAAGTTTCATGAGGCCCCTTTAACCAACACTTCAATTAGATTCAACCCATTCCCAGCACTGGACGTTTCACTAGGTGGTGTGAGATGTCTATTAGGGTTTTGTCTCTCCTGTTACATGGTGATTCCATTGAGATTTCTTTCATGTATGTATACATTTTAAGAAGTTTCTACTGCATTAGGTTTTCATATGTCCCCTCAAATGAACCCCTTAGGTTTTAGCTGTCTTTTCCTGTATTTCTTCCCTTATCCTCCTCCTCCCTCCCTCTTAACTTTTAGTCTTCCCATTCCAGTCTCTCTGCTCCCCATCCATCTGTACTGTATTTTCTATTTCCCTTCCTCAGAAGATCTGTCCCTTTCCGTGAATACCTTACTCTATACTAAACTGCCATGGTCATACTGATTGTGGCATACTTATTCAAGACTTAACACCTAACACCCACATATAAATGAATATACCTAATGGGAGGGGTTACCTCACTCAGGATAATTGTTTGTCTAGTTCCATCTACTTACATGCAATTTTCATGATTTGATTTTTAAAAAATTTACATTACGTAAATGTACCACTTTTTCTTTATCTGTTGATGGTCACCTAGGCTGTTCCCATTTTCTGGCTATTATGAATAGAGCAGCAAAAAACATGGTGGAGCAATTGTCTCTATACTGGAATGTACAGTCCTTTGGGAATATTCCCAAGACAGACATATCTGGATGTGCGGTAGATATATTCCCAGCTTTCTGAGGAATTAGCCCATTGATTTCCATAGTGGCTGTACAAGTTGCACTCACACCAGCAATGGATGAGTGTTCCCCCTTAACCCACATCCTTATTATCATGGGCTGTCATTTGTTTTATTAGTCTTGGCTATTCTGACTGGTGTAAAATGAAATCTCAGAATTATTTGATTTGCATTTCCCTGATGACTACGGATATTGAACATTACTTTAAGTGCTTCTCAGCCACTTGTGTTTCATCTTTTGAAAATTCTCTGTTTAGGCCTGTACCCCATTTGTAAATTGATGTACAGTTGGTAAAACTTTTTTCCTATTCTGTAGGCTGCTGTTTTGTCTGAATGACGATGTCCTTTGCCACACAGAAGCTCTTTAGTTCCACAAGGTCCCATTTATTAATTGTTGGGCTTAGTGCCTGTTATATTGGCATCTTGTTCAGAAAGTCGTCTTCTGTGCCATTCTGTTCAAGACTATTCTCCACTTTTTCTCCTATCAGATCCAGTGTATCTGGCCTTACGTTGAGGCCCTTGATCTTTTTGCAGTTGAATTTTGTGAAGGGTGATATATGGATCAATTTGCATTCTTCCACCAGCACCATTTGTTGTTGCTGTCTCTTTTTTCAGTGTGTGTTTTGGTTTCTTTATAAAAAATCACATGTCTGGAAGGTGTGTGTACTTATAGCTGAGTTTTCAGTTTGGTTCCATTAACCAATGTGTCCATTTTTATGCCAATACCATGATGTTTTTATTACTACAAGTCTGAAGTACAGCTTGAAATTGGGAGTGATGATTTTTCTAGCAGATCTTTCAATATTCAGGATTATTTCAGTTAATATAGAGTTTTTTTGTATTTCCACATGAAGCATAAGATTGTCATTTCAATTTTTGTGAAGAATTAATTGCCTTGGAATTTTGATGGGAATTGCACTGAGTCTGTTGATTGCCATTGGTAATATGGCCATTTCTACTATATTAATTCCACTCATCCATGATCATAGGAAATATTCTTATTCTATGATATCTTCTTCTATTTCTTCAACATTTTACAGTTTTTATTATGAAAGTCTTTCACTTGCTTGGTTGGAGTTACCCCCAAATATTTTTTGAAGCTATTGTGAAAGATACTGTTTCCTTGATTTTTTTTCCTCAGTCTATTTGTCGTTTTGTATATAGAAAAGGTACTGGTTTTTATGTATTAGTTTTGTATCCTGCTACATTTCTGAAAGTTTTTATCAACTGTGGATTTTTTGGGTAGAATTCTTAGGTTCATTTATGTATTATCTGCATATAAAGATACACTTACTCCTTTCTATTTGTATCTCCTTGATCTTCTTCAGTTGTCTTATTGCTCTAGCTATGATTTCATACTACATGAGCAGGTATGGAGAGAGTGGGGAACCTCTTGTTCCTAATTTAGTGGAAATGCTTTGATCTCTTTCTCTTCCAGGTTGATGTTGGCAGTTGTGAATCATGTTTATTATGTTGAAATATATCTCTTATATCCCTACTCTCTCTGGAACTTTTATCATGAAGGGGTGTTAGGTTGTGTCAAAGGTCTTTTCTGCATGTAATGAGATGATCATGTAGTTTTGTCTTTCATTCTGTTTATATAATTTATGACATTATCCATTTACATATGTTAAACCATCCCTGCATCTCCTGGATGAAACCTAGTTGATCAAAGTGAATAATCTTTTCGTTGTGTTCTTGGATTTGGTTTGCATATATATATTTTTTTCATTTTTTTTTTATTAATTACACTTTATTCATTTTGTATCCCCCCCATAAGCCCCTCCCTCCTCCCCTCCCGATCCCACCCTCCCTCCCCTTTCTGCATGCATGCCCCTCCCCAAGTCCACTGATAGGGGAGGTTCTCCTCTTCTTTCTGATCTTAGTCTATCAGTTCTCATCAGAAGTGGCTGCATTGTCCTCTACTGTGGCCTGGTAAGGCTGCTCCCCCCTCAGGGGGAAGTGATCAACGAGCAGGCCAATCAGATTATGTCAGAGGCAGTCCCTCTTCCTTGCATCTGTGTTCATAAGGGAAATTGGTCTACAATTCTCTTTGTTTGTTTGCCTTTATGTGTTTTGAGGTCAGGATAACTGTGTTCTCATAAAAAGATTATAAAAACATTTCTTCTGTTTCATTTTTCAAATGAATTTGAGGCATATTGGTGTTACTTCTTCTTCAAAAGTCTGTCAGAATTCTGCTGTAAATCCATCTTGCTGTAGGCTTTTTTTTTTTTTCTAGGAGACTTTAATTACTATGTCTATTTTACTAGGGGTTAAAAGTCTGTTTAAGTTGCTTATCTGATCTTGATTTAACTTTTATATATGGTGTATATCAAGATAGTTATTCTGTTTATTTTGTTTTGTCTTGTTTCCAGTTTGGTTATATACAAATCTTGATAATATGTTCTTATGATTCTCTGAACTTTCTCAATGTCCATTGTGATAGTCCCCTTTTCATTCTTAATTTTATTAATTTGTATCTTCACTTTCTATCTTAATTGAGCTAAGGTTTTTTTTTTTTTTAAATCAATCTTATTGGTTTCTTTGTATTGTTTGTTTCTTGGGGTTTTTTGTTTGTTCTATTTTATTAATTCTAGCCCTGAGTTTGAATATTTCATGCCATCTGTTCTTTTTGGATGGTGTTTCTTCTTTTTGTGCTAGAAATTTCAGGTGTTGAGATCTCTCTGAGGTTTTTCTTTTTTGGGTTTTATTTTTGTTTTGTTGTTGTTTTTGTTTTTTGGCACTTAGTGCTATGAACTTCCCTCTTAGAGCCACCTTCATTTGTGTTCCGTTGGTTTGGGCATGTTCTGTTTTTATATTAATTCAGTTACAGAAAATATTTCAGTTCTTTCTAATTTGTCTTTTTAAAATATTTATTTATGTTTTTATTATGCATACAATATTCTGTCTGCATGTACGCCTGCACACCAGAAGAGGGCACCAGATCTCATTATAGATGATTGTGAACTCCTATGTGGTTGCTGGGAATTGATCTCGGGACCTTCTAAAAGAGAAGCCAGTGCTCTTAACCTCTGAGCCATCTCTCCAGCCCCCCTAATTCTTGTCTTGAGCAATGTTTTTTTAATTCAGTAGTGAGCTGATAAGTTTCCATGAGTTTGTACACTTTATGTTGTTTCTGTTGTTGGTATCCAATTTTAATCCGTCGTGGTCAGATAGGATGCAGAATGTTATTTCAATTTCTTGTTCAGTTGAGACTTGCTTTGTGTCCAAGTATGTAGTCAATTTTGACTGCTGCTGGGAAGACTGTATATTCTTTTGTGTTTGGGCAAAATATTCTGTAAATACCTGCTAGGTCCATTTGGTTTATTTAATTTAGTTGTTAATCTCTCCCCACCTTCATGGGTACAGCTGCTTTCCATGGAGGATTCCTGCCTTAGACAACAGGGACTGGAGGAAGATAATTTCATCATTTCCATGTTTCATTTTTGTCTGAATCACCTGTCTACTATGAGAGTCAGGTATGACACCACTGGCTATGACTGTGTAATATCAATATGCTATTTAACTGTATTGGTGTTTCTTTTATGAACTTGGGTACCATTGTGTTTGGTGCATAAATTTTAGAATTGCAGTATCCCCTTGATGGATATTTCCATTGAGGACTGTGTAGTGTCCTTCCCTATCACTTCTGATTAGTGTTGGAATGAAGTCTGTTTTATCAGATATAAAAATGGCTAGATCAATTTGTTTCTTAGGTCCATTTGCTTGTAATATCTTCTTCTGTCCTTTTACCCTGAGGTGATGTCCATACTTGATGGTAAGGCATCCTTCTTGGATGCATGGGAAAAAATGGATTTTGGGGGATATAAACACGTTTTTGTTTTGGTTCCAGGTGTGGGATATGGAACTGATTCAAATGGCCCACAGCAGCAGACTATTTGCTTTGCACAGGCTCTGAGAGGAACTCTTTGCCAGCTGCAGATAGCTTAAATCTGAGGTCTCTGGAGAGAGAATAAATGCCAGAGCCCAGATAGTGTGGGGGAGAAAAAAAAAAAACAATGCTGCTCCTGCTTCCTCCTTGCTGCTCCTGGTTGCTGTTGTGAGACAAGAAGTTGAAGATCTCCTGAAACAAGTATTAGACTGGTTCCAAGGAACCAGAAGGCCCAGGAAGCAGGAAGCAGCTAAGTACTATGTTCCCTTTCCCACTAACCTTTTCTCTCTCCTACCTGATGTTGGGCTGTTGGAAGGAATTGGGGTGGAGCAGGGAGAAAAAGATATAGGAAATGTAAATAAAAGAGTTAATAAAAAAGATACACCAACAACAGATCCCCCTTTTTTTTTTTATTTTACCTAATCTGTTTGTATATGTCTTTTTTATTGATTTAAATGTTTAGTGAGTCCTGTTATTTTGTTGATAATGTGTGGGTTTTCTCCTCCTTTTACTTTTTGTGCCTTCTATAGAACTGGGTTTGTAGAAAGATACTGTTTGAATTTTTTTTTTTTCATTGCAAAAGCAAGAGGTTTAATTTAACCATTGTGCAATGGGGTCATCCCTGCCAGTCAGCAAAGAGTGGCCCCAGGAGACAAAGGCTTTAGGTTTTTAAAAGAAAAATTGCGGGAAATTTGAAGTTGCAGTTTTGGCAATTTAGGATTGGATGAGGAAGCTATAAAGTAAGATAATTGGTTAGTCTTAGGTGCTCAAGCTTGGCCAGTCCTGCCAAGTGTGGATGCAGCTGCAATTGAAGGTGGGGTGGTTAGCTCATCCTTGAAGATTTGGCTACTCAGGAGCTACTCAGAAGAAGGATTGAGGCCATCTGGGTCCGTTGCTAAGAAACACTACCTTGAAAATAAGGGTCTGGTCATTCTTTTTGTGAGTGAAGGTCATTGCTTGCTTGCTTTATATATATATATATATATATATATATATATATACACATATATCTGTCCTCACAGATAGGGTCACATTCCTCCATTCTCTGGAAAGGTACTAAGAGGCTTTAGCTTAACCTGGACCTAAAATTCAAAACCATGGGCTTTAGAGGATATATAGGTTACAAAGTTAGCCTAACCCTTTCATTTCCCCCTTCTCCTTGTAACTGCTTCAATCATGAAGCAGCTGCAGAGTGAGAATTTTATTTTAAGAAACATTTTTTTCTTTTGACTCAACATTTCAGTAGAATGGGACAATGGGCCGGAGATCCGTCTTCTGGAATTTCTTCAATGGTGATAGATTGGACCGTTGATATATCAGTTTGAAAGAGGCTGAAATGCTGGTCAAAAGTTGGGGAGAGTCTGGTTAGTTGATCCAATTGAAGAGACAGGGAGCAGACATGTCAGCTTTTAACAAGTCCAGATTTCAGCTTGCAGCCCAGAGTCAACCAGGTGAAAATCTACTGAGACAAATTTAGACTAAAGACAGAAGTTAAGGTTTGTCTATTAAATGAGAAAAGTGAGGAATCCCAACACCAGGGAAAAACTCATCTGGGATCTGTTTGAGCTATGCCAGATCCTGGTCTCATGATTTTTTTTATTTTCTGAAACTCATGTGAATTTTTTGGTACACAGAAGGAAATATATATATTAAAAAACTCAGAAAAGTAACATATCAGCAAATCTAATACAACAACATAACATTTTGAGAGTAACAGGTAAAACTATATCCAACAGAATGGGCACCAGTCAGCTGCTTGTTTTGTATTTTTTATAAACAACTTAAGTGTGTTTATGTGGCAGCCTTTTTGGATTGAATTTGTTTTTGTTTGTTTGTTTGTTTGTTCGTGTGGAATGTTTTTCTATTTTCTTTTTTATTGTGATTGATAGTTTTGCTGGGTATAGTAGCCTGGGGTGGCATCTGTGGTCTCTTGGACTTTGTAGAACATCTATCCACGCCCTTCTGCCTTTTAGAGTCTCTGTTGAGAAGTCAGTCATTTTTTTTTCCTATATATCTGCCTTTATATGTTACTTGGACATTTTCCCTTGCAGATTTTCATTTTCTTTCTTTGATCCATATGTTAAATGCTTTGATTATTATGTGTCATGGGGAATTTCCTTTCTAGTCCTATCTTTTTTTAGTTTTGTAAGCTTCTTGCACCTTGATAAGCAAGCACCTCCTTTTCTAGGTAAGAAATTTTTTCTTCTGTAATTTTGTTGAAAATATTTTCTGTGAGTTTGACTTTTCCTCCTTCTTCTATTCCTACTATTCATAGATTTAACCTTTTCATAGTACCCAAGATTTCCTGAATTTTATGTCTGAATTACTTTAGATTTAACATTTTCTTTTACAGAAGTATTCATTTCTTCTACTTTGTCTTTCACATCTGATATTCTCATTTCTATATCTGTTGGTGAAGTTTAGTGGTTCTGTTTCCACTTTCATGTCTTGAACTGTTTCCTTCATTCCATTATACTGTTTATTAGTGTTTTCATAGACTTCATTAAAGAATTTATTCATATCCTATTTGAGGTTCTTGAACATATTCATAACAACCATTTTGAAGTTCTTATCTTGTGCTTCAACTATATTACATTACTGTCATAGGTTTGATGGGTTTTGTTGGAAACATTGTCGCTTTAGTGTTCGTGGTTGTGTTTTTTTGCACTGGTATCTAGGCATTTGTGTTTAGGGTAATTGTGGTTCTAGCTGTTGATAAGTACATAATCACCATACTGGCATGGCCAGTGGGTTCTTAGGTAGAGAGTACCTCTATGTATTGGTGGGTGACACAAAGAAATGGGGTAAGGAGGAAGGCTCATTCCTGGCACTCTTAGTTGATCTCAAAATCCATGTCTGGTTAGATAATAGGCTCTAGAAAAGAACCTAACATGATTATTCTGCTAAATGGACATAATAATAAACTTATAGGATAAACCTAATAAAATCTCAACACCTAAAGAAACTAATCAAGATGGAGGATGCCAGCTAAAATGCTCAATCCCCATTCAGAAAGGCAAAGAGGATGGACATTGGATGAAGGAGAAAACAGGGAACAGGACAGGAGCCTATCACAGAGAGCCTCTAAAAGGCTCTACCTTGTAGGCTTTCAAAGCAGATGCTGAGACTCGTGGCCAACCTTTGGGCAGAGTGCAGGGAATCTTATGAAAGAAGTGGGAAATAGTAAGTCCTGGAGAGGACAGGAGCTCCCCAGGAAAACAACAGAACCAAAAGATCTGGGCACAGGGGTCTTTCCTGAGACTGATACTCCAACCAAGGACCTTGCATGGAGATAACCTAAAACCCCTGCACAAACATAGCCCATGACAGTTCAGTGTCCAAGTGGGTTCCATAGTAAGGGGAATAGGGACTGTATCTGACATGAACTGATTGGCCTGCTCTTTGATCACCTTCCCCTGAAGGGGGAGCATCCTTACCAAGCCAAGACGAAGACATCCTTACCAAGAGGAAGACAATGCAGCCACTCCTGATGAGACCTGATAGACTAGGATCACAAGGAGGGAGAGGAAGACCTCCCCTATCAGTGGACTTGGGGAGGGGCATGCTTGGAGAAGGAGGAGGGAGGATGGGATTGGGAGAGAAGGATGGAGGGAGCTACAGGGGGGATACAAAATGAATAAAGTATAATTAATAAAAATTAAAAAATGATAAACTTCACCCAATTTTCTTTTCCTTTTTTCTTTTTATTTTTTTATTAATTACACTTTATTCACTTTGTATCCTCCCATAAGCCCCTCCCTCCTCCCCTCTCAATCCCATCCTCCCTCCTCCTTCTTCACGCCTGCTCCTCCCCAGGTCCACTTATAGGGGAGGTCCTCCTCTCCTTCCTTCTGATATTAGTCTATCAGATCTTATCAGGAGTAGCTGCACCCAATTTTCTTTGTATGCATAGGTAGTGCACATCTCAAGCCTCAGCAATAAAAGCTTATTTTTTTAACCATAGGGTATGATTAATGCAGAGATCCACAATTGGTCAGTACAAACATAACAGATTGTTGAGCTCATTTCTAAATGGGACACTAGGATCACACTTCCTCCCCAACAAGGTTCAGGATCATCACTCAAGAAAAGGGAAGAATGGTGGTGAGAGTCAGAGGTGGTAGAGTCTGCAGTGAAACAGCATTTGCTACATATGGCAGTGCTATTGCACACTGAAACTCACAGCAGCTGGGACTGCATGAATAAGATCTGCGCAACATCAAACAAGCCAAAGTTCTTAGTATGTGTAGGGGAGGAGGTCAAGATATTCACCGCTATACAAGTAACTGTTGTCAATTTATGCCTGCTGGGAGGATGCAGCCCTCTGGGAGCTGACCCATGTTCATGTGGATCATCCTACACCTGGGCACAGTAAGTAAACTCGGTGGATTAAACAACAACAACAGCTCATAAATTGGGAAGGAATAACAGCGGTGAGAGGCTAGAAGAGAAACTGGAGAAAATGGATAGGACAATGTATTTATTCAAAATTATCCCATGCATGTACGAAATTCTAAAACAGTAAGAAGGAAGATTAAAGGATGCTTGGTTATGACTGGCTCTGAGTGGAAGTACTCTGTGATCATATTTGGCTACATGAAAACTTCCTCAAGGATTCTCTCATTTTTAGATTATCCAGAACTCAGAAGTCAACAGGTCATTTGGCAGAGACTCTACTTTAACCTGTAACAATCTACATTCTGCTTTCTACTATCTGTTCTTACTGCATGAAAAATGTGGTCATTCTATGGTCAAACCTTTAAGATCTACCTTATTCCACCCTTGGCTGTACCTTGACAATGTCACTTACTATCGCCTATACATGTAATGTACTTCCAATTGTAATTTTCAAATGAGGAAATTATAAGGAAAAATAGACTCAGAGCTCTCAAATTTCCAAACCTCAGAAGAACCAAATTTGTTATGTTCTAAAGCTTGGATAATCCCTCATTTTTATGCTCTCCCTATTCACTGCACATGCAAATGGAGATGGCAGCCAACCCCTATGAATGCACAACAAAAGAGCGATGGCTTTCTGTTCATAACTAGAGGAATTATACTTTCTAAAATCAGAGGGATGGTGGCTCTGACTCCTGGTCATGTGGCTCAGGACTTGTGGGGGCAGAGGCAGGTGTGTTGATACTTGACCACACCAAGAGTCATTCTTTCCTTTCCAAAAGCTTCAAACATACTCATGAATAAATAAATCAGTTCATTTCCTGTCATATAATCACAGAAGTGGGGCAGCTGTACCTTATTTCAGCCAACAGATATGAAATGGAGTTCAGGGTTGCTTCCTGAACTTTTCACATGAACAACTTTTCCATGGATGTAGGCCTAGAGATAGATATGGCTTAGACTGAGGATTGGTGGTGGTTCCTGTGGCTGACCTGGAACTGGAAGCTGTCTTTACTCTTCCATGTTATCTTCTATTCCTAAATAATTTGACTTGTTGGGAAGCTTCTTAGATATCAGAAAGTAGATCATTTAAGCAGTTAAAGTTGACATTTAGAAGACACCCCATCCAACTATTATATTTGGTCCTTCATTCTGTCTGTCCACAGTGACATTGGTTAACATGTTCTGTTTTGCTAGAGTGGTACGGGCTTAATATATCAGTGCATGAGATATTTGCTTCTGAAAGGAAACTGGAAAAGAAGAAAATACTTTTGAAATAAGTAAGGTACTGCTGGTTGATGGACGTGCCACTGCCAGGGTGTCAATTCTCCATGGCCTGCCAGAGTAGGGTTTATCTGACATTTCTAAGTAGATAGATGGTGAAATCTCACTAGCAAAAGGGCCTTGAGGGGTTTGGGAGCTGTCCTCAGCATGTGCACAGGGTGACTGGAGACCTTTTTACTTATTTTGATGTTGCATTTCTAGACAGAGATCTGGGTCTGTGGCTGTGACTGCTATTACCCACAACTGTAACTGTCACTTGGAGATCTGTCCTGAAAACCCCTAAGCTTGCAGGAACCAAGGGGTTTAAAGAGGCAAGGCTCAGTGCTCTTAGAAATGACGACCTAGCTCGATCTCTGGACCCTACGGAAGGGGAAAGAAACCAACTCCCAAAGGCTTTCTTCTGACCTACATAGGCAAATTCTGACGGGATACATCCACTCACACACACAATCGTAATATATAAGCAAACTGAAAAGCAATTTATGCCAAAACAATGTCTTTATTGGGAAACACTTGCTTTCTATTATCTTTAATGCTACGAGAGTGTTCCATTCTTTCAGCTTGGGAGTGGTGTTTGAAAAGATGCCATCCAAGCCCTCAAACAAGTAGGAACTTGGAGATCTCAACGGTGAAAAGTAAATGATATCTTTATCAGAGAGCATTGGTGTAAGGATGCTCCGAGTTTAGAGAGTCTCAGGAGTGAAAGAGTGATTGGGTCACGGCGCGCGAGTATCGGCATCTAGGACTAGTAGGGAATGCGCATCTTGAAGACATCACAATCCGCACAGGTCAGGTGACGCCTGTGGAGAGAAGACAAGATGGTGATGCATGTTAGTGAAGGGCAGCAGACAGGGAGCAAGTGTGACAAGTCCCTAGTCTGTTTGACCAGCTTATGGCCATTTTGGTTACTAGCCACACACCGGGCCCACAGATTCTGGCGCTATCCTTCCCTTCACGTAAAGTGCCCTTTAAAGAAAAATGCAGGTAACCTCTTTTTCCTCCCCATGCTTCAGATTTCTCTCCGATAGAGCAAACATCCCCGGGAGCTGATTCTTCAGCACCCTAGTTCCTCTCTCCTCACAGTTCCTGCATCACAAAAAAGGATGGTTTCTTGGACTCATTTATCTACTGTATTCACAAAGATGGAACAAAACTGCATGGATCTATTGATTCTAAAGGATAATGTACCAGATATGGGATTGAAGAACATTCACTAGTACGGGAAACAAAACCAATAAATACTTTGTAGCAATGTAGCAAGAAACTGAGCCTTATGAATCCAAAACATAAGAAGTTGCAAAAACACATCTTAAACTTACATGATTTTAAGGGTATATGTTCAGAGAACTATTATATGTGTGCAAAATAAATGTATAGAAAGAATGCACTAAGAAAAGGAATTTGAAACACAGAGACAGCCCAGGTAACTTTTTCTGCCTCTATCAGGTGCTTGCTTCTGCATGAGATGGAGCCTGACTCGATTAACTTTGCAATTCAGCATGTCCATTGCTGTAGGATTCACTACCAATCCCACAATGGGCCCAGAGAGTCTATCACAAACTATATATAAACACTGGGGTAGATACCTCTCTTGTTTCATAAGACACTTACCTCTAAATGTGTCCTGGTCCTTGACTGATTAATGAATGTATTATTCTGTATAGGCACCTTGATATAGGAATAACCCTCCTTTTGGACAGTAGCACGTTCCTTGAGCTTGGTGGAAAGATTTTGTGTGATAATCTCTGCCCTGTAGTTGTCCTTGGAGCTGCAAAATATACCCATCATAGGGTTGGGACTGCTGCGGTAAGAAATCTGTTGCTTGCCAGGACCTACGAAGCTTTCTTCTGTGGCTCTGAACCATCCTCTGCTGCCGCTGGTAGTCTAGAGCCAGGTCTTTACCCTGGTCATATCCTTTGCCCTTGATTTGATGAAGAACGGCTCCTTGGAGACTTACTGATGTTTGGTAAGGGGCCGCCTGGGGTTTCAGCTTGATTTGTGATTTCACCTGGCCTAGGGTCTTTAGCCGGCTTGTTTGGGACTTCAGTTGGGCTCCCTGGGATTTTAGTTGGATTTGGGATTTTATTTGTGACTGGGATTGAATCTGGGATGTTTTTGGAATCATCTTGTCTTCTTCATCACAACCTATGTCTTCCTTTAAATCTCTCTGTCCCTGGAAACTCGGAGTCTCTTCCATGTCAGCTTCAACATCAGCATCCTGGCCATAAGCACTGTGCTTGGTTTGTATAATAATGCTTTCTTCAGGTACGCCTTCCTGTGCTTCTTTCTGCCCATAAAGGAGATTGTCTTTTTGGATAAATCCAAGTTGGGGTGATGTTTTTACTAGATAGTGTCCTTTTGTCCCACCTGGTAATTGATAACAAGAATTTTTGAGTTACATTACCTATACTTCTCCCTTTCAGGTCTTATCCCAGAATTTCCCCCATCGACCCGCTGATGTTCCCGTGAGCACGACCATCAAGAAGATCACCCTGTGGAGGGTATTCTCACTGCCAGCACACCCACATGGACACTCTCCCAAGAGCCTCTCTGCCAGGCGACTCCCTGCACTCACCATAGATTCCTACCCCAGCTGCTTGCTTCTCCAGAAGGAGGAGCAGAGAAAGGCTGAAGAAGATGGCCTTCATCTTTCCAGGAGGGGCCTTCACTGAGAGCTCAGATGATCTCCACATTTATATGTTCTTTGCTGGCTGCACAGATGTGGCTGAAGCATTACCCGTTCTTACTTATCTGGCATGCTAGCTTCTCCCTTCTTCTCAGTAGGAGATATTATCAACCTTCCTAGAGACTAGAGACAATGATGTTGGCGCAGTCTTTGTCTTACCCCCACATGTCCCAGAAACTCTTTATCGTCACTTCAAGATCATCACATGATGTTTCCAGAAAGAAATTCAAGGCAGAGATCACAAGAGCAACCAGGGCCTGTCCAAGATTGTGTAGCTCAAGTGTGGGCCCGTGCCCTTAGTTGCATGCTGTATCGCAGATATGATGTGCTCATTTGCTTCTTTCCAAATGAGATGGACACGGATCTGTTTCATCAGAAAGGGCCTATTCACACAGGGCAAAGAGACACAGGAAAGAAGGTGAACTTATGGAATCTGAGGAAAATTTTAATAATAACCAAGATACACCTGCACAAGAGTAACTCTAAGCTGCCGACTCTTCCTCCTGCCCTGTGTGGGAGTCCTCCAGTGTTTCCGTCATTAGCAGTCTTGAGGGGAGACAGTGAGTGCACTATGGCAGGGTATCAGGTGCAGGACGCACAGCAGCAGAGACATGTCCAACAGGGCTCCGTGCTCTATGCAGCCAGTGGAGTCAGCAATGGGCTGCATCTCGAGAGTGAGGGGCGCTGCAGAGTGGTATTCAGGTAGGGGCGGAAGTGAACATGTCTTGCTGAAGACAGGATGACTGTTGGAACATGGAGAAAGGACACTGGCTTCGTTATGTCATTATTTTCATGAAATCATCAAAAAAACACACAGTACACACTTAATGAGTGAAAACTCTTTTGCAAATGAAAAACAACTCGCACCACTCAGTGCTTTCATCAGTCATCACTAGTGATGTGTTACTACATGAATGCTATTGATGTATTGAGACTTGGATACAATGGAGCCTGTCCACTTCCTGTCAAAGCGCAGTTTCCTGCAACTGTGAGAAGCCCCTGCACGGCTCATAAAGGGGGCCTGTAGTTTTTCCAGGCAGACACTGACGTGCTCAGAGCACAGCAGAATCAACCATCTCTGCAGAGAGCCTGCATGCACTTCAGACCAGCTCTGCAGGGGGATCTAAGAGAAGGCTCATGAAAAAGTATTTTCAGTCATTCTGTCTCCAAAGTGCTAAGTTACCTAGAAGAATGCTGTGCGGAAGGAGTTAAGGAACAGTTTTCTTGTGTTTTCATGGGAAAAACAGAGATAAAAGGTTCTATGTCATCCAAGAGAACACAAGGATGCTGCTTTTAATCTGGGAGCACTGAGCTCCTCCTTATCTTATTTCTTTGTTCCAAGCCCAAAGATAACTCTCCCCTCAGTAGAGAAGCCAGGCAAAAGATTTGAAATTACCAAGAAGTCAAATAAATTCCTTTTCTTGCTTACATCTCCACAACTCCATGCACTTCCCTTGAGAAATTACCAGGAGGACTCTTCTATGCTAAGCTGCCTTGTAGAAGAATAAGTGTATAAAATGGATCTTTTTAACAGCCCAATAACCAATGTCCGTGTTTAACCACCTTCTTTGGCAAAGTTGAAAGTCCTCAGCCTCAGTGTCAGCAGAGGCCTCACTGCTCTGTTTAACTCCCTCCGGGTCTCCCTGACATCCTCAGGTGTCAACCCATGATTTGCACATTTGCTGTCTCTGGGTGAATGTCTTCTAGGGTAAGTAGGAACTTGCCAAATCCACAGGCTGAAAATTCATCGGGACACACCCTGGCTTTGGTACTCAGAGAAGACAAGGTTGCGACGTGAATGCAGTTCCAATGCTGACAGCTGACCCTTGAGGCAGCCAAGCTGTCAGCCTGCTTAGAATGCCAGCTGGAACAGCAGAAACCACCATGGAGGCCAGCAATGGTTCACAATATCCTCCCCACATGCGCCTGGAGCTACAGGAAATGAATGGCCGCTGAGAAAAGAAGTCATGGTTTTCTCCAGAGAAAAGGCCCCTAATAGGTTATTCAGTCCCAAACACAAGAGCCCTCAACATGTGCAGATAGGGCCAACACCCAGTGGATTCAGTAGATTGTATCTATACACGCACATATATGTATTTAAGTGCAACAATAACAATCAGAGAAGGGGGCATGAATTTGAGAAAAAAAAATGACGAAGAGATAGGAAGAGCTAGGGGAAGGGTGGAAATGGTGTAAATACAGTACCCATGTCTGAAACGCAAAACATGTTTAAATACATAAAATGAAGGCAAAATTTGAGTAACTATGGAATGGGTGGGAGATCTTGGAGGAGGTAGGGAGGAGTGAATAGATTCAAAATACAATGTATGAAATTCTGAAAGAATTTATATATATTAATATATATTTATATTATATTAATATTATTTTATTATTATATTATATTATATTATATTATTATATTATATTAATATAATACATATTATATATTAATATATATTAATTTTTATATATGCCACATTCTCAGACAATGAGAAATGTGATGATTCAACATTATGACACATTTTGGATGGGATCCTGAAACCAAGAACATTAGGTAAGAGCCAAATCATTACATAGAGAGCAGTGACTTCAGCTAGTATCGGTGTAGCAATATTAACCATGAGCTGCTACAACTGTATCACTGGGAAGGCTTGGGATGGCTTTTGCCTGCACCTGTTCAACTACAGCCCCTGCTTTGACCCAGCAGGGCTGTTTCTGTTGTTTTCACACTTCCTACTCACATCCACGAACTGGGAATGAGGTTGATTCCATCTTAGCTTTTCTTGTCTCTTAATTTTCACGCACATTTCTGGGTCCTACTTTATTCTTCACAAAGGGAAAAGGCCTGAATACAAGACTTGACTACATTTGTTGGTATATTTATAAATGGAATTTAAAGTTTCTCCCCACCCCCACTCCCTCAGATTTCTGATTCTGTGTAAGGAATGGAGTTTTTGTGGTTGAATTTGGTTTTTTCTTTATGTTATATTGGACAGTTCTGAGGATATGTACTGAGAGACTAACTTTCACAAGGACACATAGAATCCAAAAACCCTAGAGTTACAGTATTTTTTTTGAGAAACATTTTCTAAGAATAATAAAACACTGAGTTTATAAAAAAATGACACATGGTGCCTACCGTCTATTTTGAAGGAGACCATTACAGAATACCATGACCAATCAGAATGCAGAGTTGTAGATCCCAGTCCTGACTGCTACATCCACAGAACACTTCTGCACCTGAGACTCAGGATCACTTCGTTAGAGGCGTGGGAGGAACAGGCAGTTCGCTGTGAGACTGTCTCCCTAGGAATGTCACAAACTACACCCACAAATGCTTACCAACATGGCTGCCTAAACATGAACTAAACAAAGATAACAACAGCAGCAGTAGCAACTAACGTGGAATAGGGAGAGCCCATGAGCCCTCACTCCTACAAAAAGAACTATAGGCAACTGAGGAATGCTCAGTTGGGAAAAAGTCTCCAAGGAAGAGCCTATCAACTGCTTAGCCAATACTAGCTATAGAGGTTTTTGTTTTTGTTTTTTAAGACCAAAAATGCTCATATAAACCAATAAAATAATCAGAACAGGTACAAAGTTTCCCACTGAATTTACTAACAGTTTTAGGAAAACTTTCCCACTATTTGGTCCCACCACCTAAAAAATAAGATACTGATGCAAGAACTCCTTTCTTCCCTTTAATCATAGAAGGCGAAAGATGTCTTAGAAGCCATGAAAACTGTGCTCAGATTAGGGCACAACTCTGTTACAACTAAACCATGAGAAGGAAGGGGGCTGACGAGCCCCGTGAGAGTGGGCTGTTTTCAGGTTGGTAGAAGGGAACTTTGACCAAATGGCCTCTTCCTCAGTTTATTTAACCTTCCCTTGGATGCTTTTCTTTGTCTTCTATCTGTCTCTTTGGAACATGTTCCTCGATGCTTTAAACCATTTTTTTTTCTGAGCTCAGATAAACTGAATTTCTCAAGCATGAACTTTCTCAGAATTTAGCTCTATGATATAGTTCTTTCTTGCCATCATAGGGCACTCTCTGAATCGGATAACCCATAATCCTCCTCTTTATGTCCTAGATGTGAGCAGATTGTTTCTGATATCATTTGTTCTGCATTAAATGTGAAGTTGTGTGATCAGGAAAAATATCGAGACTGATGAACACTGGGTGCCTGTCTGACTTTATTGCTTAGAATAGGCTCCTGATTACCCAGAACAGTACTGGTGGAAGATAGTTTCCCTGTCTCATTCTGCACATGGGGACATGATGTAACTAAAGAATTCTCTAGGCTGGCCATCAGCTGCTATAATCGTTTGTTTGTTTGTTTGTTTGTTTGAAAGATGACTATAGAAACTCTCAGAAAGTATATCAGGGTCCTAGTGGATTTTTCCTAGTCAATCCAGGTATGAAAGAAAGGCATGAGATTGGTGAGGGTAGGGGCTATGGGTGAATATGTTAAAAGTATATTATTTAATTGTATGAAAATGATGCTGTGTAACCAATACCACATACAATGAGCATATGCTAATGGAAAAAATTTTAAAGAAAGATATGAAGGTGGGGAAATTTTGTTTTCTCCTATTACCAAATTCTTGATATCTGTTGTACATGCCAAGCACCCACGAGTAACAAATGGAACTTTTAAATGACTTTCATCATGCCCATGAGATCCCAAATGCACGGTTCTCTCCCTGCTTCTGACTTCTCTCGATGGTTACCCACATACACATACACACCCTTGAAAAACCTTGGAAAATTCAATCAGAAGGACTAGAAAGTGCCATATGTTCTGGCCTTTTATTTTATAGGTAGTATTACTAAGGTTTGGAGAGAGAGAAAGTAATGTGCCCTTACTCTATATCACATCGGAATAAAGCTTAGGTCAGGAAGATCTCACAGTGTTGACTTTTTCATTAAATACAAAATGGAACCAGAGAATAGAGGGGATCTGACTGAAACAAGAGGGAAGACAATTGAGTGAAGGTGAAAGTGCTCTAGTCCTTGCTTAGTTACAGTGTCTTAGAAAAGCAGGAGCAAGCCCAGATGGGGGCCAGTAGATTCTTGGACCAAAGTCATTTTTGCTAGCACCCTTAACCATGCTCTGGAGATCATATTTTTTTAATTAATACTTCTGTTGTGTGGTGGGGGGGACGTGCTAATTGGAAAACAATAGCAGGTTGCAATTGTTAGGAGAAGTGATCAGGCATGACTTGGCATCTGTCTTAGTTCAGGTTTCTATTTCTGGGACAAAGCACTATAACCAGAAGCAACTTTGTGATGAAAGGGTTTATTTAACTTACTCTTCTAGATAATAATCCTTCAACACGAAAGAAGTCAGATCGGTAACTCAAACAAAACAGGAACCTGGAGGCAGGAACTCATGCAGAGGCCATGGAGGGGTGCTGCTTACTGGTTTGCTCCTCACAACTTGCTCACCCTGCTTTCTTCTAATGCTCAGGACCACCAGCCTCAGAGTGATACCACCCATAGTGAGCTGGGCCCTTCCACATCAACCATCATTCAAGAAAATGTACCACAGGTTTGTACACAGGCCAATCTGATGGGGTCATTTTCTCAGTTAAGGTGCACTCTTCCAAAATGACTCTAGCTTATGTCAAGTTGACATCAAACTAACCGGCACAGCATCATATACATTATTTTAGATCAAAGCTGATAGAGTTATTTATGTATTACTGATTAACGATGAATTAAATGCTAGTCAGGAAGTGTAGGAATCTGAGCCACTTTGGTGTACTCTTGCTCTGATGAGTGAAATTGAGACAGTACTTTCCCTGTTGATGGGCCTGTACAGTTAGTACAAAGCAAAGGGGGAAACAACACTCAAAGAAATATTATTGTCCCTTTTGTCCATGTGTAAGAATGTATCTAATAAAGCAACAGTTTTCTTTAACCCTGTTAGCTTCCAAATAATTGACACAGAGAGACCATGATTTATTTTACAAGCTTAAAGCATTGGAGCTGGTAGATTCTAGCCCTCTAAGCTATTTAGCTATCTAAATGTCATACACAACCCAAGTGACTTGCCAATAAGTCATCCTTTCTGGGCTGGATCGGTTCCTTCAGGCCACGTTCTTTTAGACCATCTTCTGTACTCCCTCCCACCTCTCTGCATCTCGCCCCCCAACTCCCACCCTCCCTCACCCCCACTACCCCAGGCCTGGAGATCTCCACCTCCCTCTCATCTGCCAAATCCCAACTTCAGCATCTTTTATTAGCCAATCAACTTCAAATTAGGTAGAGCAAGAGTTACATAAGGAGGGCAGATATACTTGAGAATGTGCTATTCTGGGCCGCAACCAGATCTTGGGGGCCAGCAATTAGCATCAGAATCAAGATTGTTTTTTGTGAATCAGGTGTCAATATTACCAGAGAGGCTGTGCAGGGTCGGCAATGTCAGACATGCTGAGTCATATACCTTTTGAAGACCTGGGTCTCTCCCAGGATATACACAAGAAATCTATCTGACTGGAACAAAAACAAAACAAAACAGTATGAAACTTAAAAAGCAGGTTAGCAGAGAAGTAGCTCAGCAAGGGGAATAGATGGAGAAGAGAAGGTAATCAGAGTGAGGAGAGTCAAAATATATTTTATAAATGTCTGACATTGTCAAAACATAAAATTGTGATGAGTAGCTATGAGGAAACTGTGCTTCCTGCACACAACATGGAAGTTAAACATCCGAACTCACAGCAATTTGTGACAGCGTGCATAAGACTTAGGAAACACTCGAGCCAGACAAACATCTCAAAAGAGAGATGGGGCGAGAAGGGGTGGCCATCGAGGCCCACCCCTAGCAGAGGGGCTGTTGGTAACCCACAGCTGCCAGGATCAGGACAGTCAGTTTTCCACCAAGCCTGTAATTCCAGCGTGGGGACGCACATCTGCTACAGAAGTGGGGCGGGGGTCCTAGGTCTAGCTCTTTGGGTGTTGGTTCAGTCTCTATGAGCCCTGGTGGGCCCCGGTTAGTTTACTCTATAGATCCTCTTGCGGTGTCCTTGATCCCTCCAGCAACCTCAGTCCTTCCTCCCACTCTTCCACAAAACTCCCGGATCTCGGCCTATAAATACATTTATTTATTATGTCTATAAATGTGAATTAAAAAGTAAAAATAAAACGGATACAGAGTGAATAAATTGTAATAAATAAATAAATAATTTTAAATGAAATGGAAAAAAGTCCTCAGAAGAAATACAAGTGGTTAGGAAATATCTGAAAACATTTTCAGCATCTTTATTCAAACAAAATTAACTTCAAACAAAGCCGACATGAATATTCTAAATCACCCCTGTCGGAATAGCCATCATAAATGACCTACATAAATGGTGAGTTCTGTCATGTTGCTTGGGGCTGGGCGCCCCACCGTCAGTTGTTCAAGTGTTTTCACTAGGTGTAGCGTTCTGTAATGTTCTCCTGATGTTGCCAAAAGAAACTTCCTTGATGGGGGCTGAGGGATACACCTACCTGGGTTCATAAGGATGAGTATTTAGAATGCATTTAGGACTTAAACTGGTGTCAGAAAGTGACGCTAGGAGGTTCTCTTTAAAGATCCATGATCTCACTAGCCACGAATATAAGCTAGGCTTATAGCACCAGGTATGATTTCCTTCCTGTTAGACAGCCACCATCGTGATATAAGTGTCACTATTGAGCCCTTAGGGTATCTTGCCATGCAGGTCACTGCTGTGGCCCATAGGCATCGTGACGACTTAGCACTATTAATTGTTTCCCTCCAGGAAACAGGCGTCAGAATCCATGTTAGAATCAGCCCCTTCCCCTCGCTAAGTGACACATATGAGGACTGAGCTGCCCATTAGCAACATCTGTGTAGGTGGCCTAGGTCTAGACCACGCATGATCTTTAGTTGGTGCTTCAGTCTCCACAGCCCCACCACACCCCCGTGCCTGGGCCCTGGTTAGTTGGCTCTGTTAGTTTTCTTGTTGAGCTCCTGTCCACTCTGGGTCCTTCTATCCTTCCACTCACTCTTCCACAAGACTCCCAGTGCTCCACTCATTGTTTGGTTGTGGGTCTCTGCGTCTGTTTCCATCAGATGCTGGCTGGAGCCACTCAGAAGACAGCTATGCTAGGCTCCCATCTGCAACCACAGCAGAGTATCATTAATTGTGTCAGGGGTTGGCTGCCTCCCATAGGGTGAATCTCAGGTTGGGCCAGCCATTGGTTGGACATTCTCTCAATCTTTGCTCTATTTTTTGTCACTGCACATCTTGTAGGCATGGTAAATTTTGGGTCAAAGTGAGTACATGCCATGTGTATCTTTCTGTGTATGGATTACCTCACTCAGATGCTCTTTTCTAGTTCCATCCATTTGTCTACAAATTTCATGATTTTAATAGCTGAGTAGTATTCTATTGTGTAAATGTACCACAATCTCTTTATCCATTCTTCAATTGAGGAACATCTAGGTTGTTTCCAGATTCTGCTTATTATGAATAGCACTGCTATGAGCAAGTGTCCTTGTTGTATGGTAGATCGTCTTTGGGTATATACCCAAGGGTGGTATAGCTGGGTTTTGAGGCAGAGCTATTCCCAATTTTCTGAAAAAGTGGCAGATTAATTTTCAGAGTGGTTGTACAAGTTTGCACTCCTACCAGCAGTTGAGGAGTGTTCTGTTTTCTCCACATCCTCGCCAGCGTGTGCTGTCAATTATGTTTTTTATCTTAGCCATTTTGATGGGTGTAAAATGAATTTGCATTTCCCTGACGACTAAGGATATTGAGCATTTTTAAATTTAAATTTATTTTTATAATGTATCTTGATTGTAGCCCTCTCCCTCATCTCCTTCCAGTCCCACCCTCCCTTCCTCTTCCCCTCCCCTAGTCCTCAGAAAGGGGAGCACTGCTCCCCTACCATCTAGCAAGCCCTCCCCCCCCCACACACACACCAGGGGGAAGTGATCAAAAAGCAGGTATCAGAGTCCATCTCAGAGATAGCTCCTGCTCCCCTTACTAGGGAACCCACATGAGCCTGAGCTGCCTATTGGTTATATCTGAGCAGGATGTCTAGATCTTCTTCATGCATGGTCCTTGGTTGGTGCATCAGTCTCTGAAGGCTCCCATGAGCCCAGATATTTTGGCTCTGTAGGTCTTCTTATGGAGTTTCTGTCTACACTGGGTCCGTCTATTCCTTTACTCTTTCCTATGGCTCCCTGCACTCTGCCCAAAATTTGGCTGTGAGTCTTACCACCTGCTTCGATCCCCTGCTGGGTGAGCATTTCTTTTTTTTTTTTCACTTTTTAAAAATTTATTTATATTTTTATAAATTACAGTCTATTCACTTTGCATCCTTCTGTAGCCCCCCATCCCCTCCCAACCCCACCCTCCCTTTCTCATCTCCTCCCATTCCCCTCCCCAAGTCCACTAATAAGGGAGATCCTCCTCCCTTTCCTTCTGACCCTAGCCTATCACGTCTCTTCAGGACTGACTGCACTGTTTTCATCTGTGGCCTGGTAAGGCTGCTCCCCCATCAAGGGGAGGTGATCAAAGAGCCAGCCCTTGAGTTCATGTCAGACACAGTTCCTGTTCCCATTACTAGGAAACCCACTTAGAGACTGAGCTGCCATGGGCTACATCTGTGCAGGAGTTCTATGGGTTCTAGGTTATCACCATGCATGGTGCTTGGTTGGAGCATCAGTCTCAGAAAAGACCCCTGTGTCCAAAATTTTTTGATCTCCACTATCCTTGTGGAGCTCCTGTCCCCTCCAGTCTTCCTAATGGGTGAATATTTCTTTAAGTGCTTCTCAGCCATTCAAGTTTCCTCTGTTGAGAATTCTCTGTTTAGCTCTGTATCCTATTTTTTTAAATTGGGTTATTTGTTTTGTTGGTGTTTAGTTTCTTGAGTTCTTTATATATTTTAGATATTAGTTATTTGTCAGATGTAGGGTTGGTAAAGATCTTTTCCCAATTTATATGCTGCTGGAAAACAGTTTTCTTATAGTCGTCTATTGCTTCTAGCTCTTAACATCCTTTTGACTCAACTTCTGCAATGATCCCCAAGCCTTTGAAAAAGATAATATGATAGAAAAGTCCCATTTAGGACAAAACATTTCATAGTCTCTTATTTTCTGCACCTTGACCAGGAATGGGTCTCTGTGATAACCATCATCTACTGGGGGGAAAAAAAGCTTCTCTGGTAAGAACTGAGAGGTGTGTTAATCTATGTGTATGATGAGAAGTCATAAGGAGTCCATTTCATACTTTGTCTTAATAGTAATAGGCTCTCCCCTACAACCTATAATGTGTCTAGCCACAGTTTATTGGATGCACTAACAGTGCCAGGGATGGATACGTGTGTAGTGGGTCTTAAATCCAATCAGAAAGTGGTTGATTACCCCATTGACAATTGTGCTGCTATTGAGTCAGTGGACATAATTTGCCAGGATGGCCATTAGTACAGCTCATAGTATATTCAGCAGCTAGGTGAGACTGACTCGTCTTTTCTGGAAGCATGCATAGTACCTTCCAGCGCTGTGAAATCTAGCCAGTAGGAATAAAGCTTCCAGGCTTGATTTCTACATGTTCTATGATTCTAGTATACGGTATCATCACCCATAGGGTCTTATGTCAAAATCTGAAGGTAACCAAGAGCATTAGCAATAGCCTGTAATGTTTGGGGAGCTATGGGACCTCAGTGACCAACAACTGATACTGAGGTAACTCTTCCTGATACTGGGCCTTTTTTTTTTTTTTTCAGTCTGTGTTTTGCCCTGCTATAGGGTAGCCCCATTCAAACTCTTCTTCTGTCTGTGCATGTATGTATCTTAGGAAGCTTCCACAGTAGCAGGTTTCCTTATGACTTTTGGGGAGATCTTTTGTGTTACTGATCCCACCCTGCTCTTCCGTCCTCTAACCTGCCCTCCCTTCCTTTAAGCTTTCCTGTTTGCTTTTTCTTTAACACTTGGTACTACTTAGCTCTGTTTCTTCTTTAACATAAGATGCTGCTTAGCTCTAACTCCCTTCTTATGAAACCCCTCTCCCCATCTCCTTAAATAATTTCCTGACTTCTATGGATATTCCAAATGGAACATACATATCTGAAGATTCAAAGATAACTCTCCCAAATGAGAGACAAACACATGATATTTGTCTCTCTGGGCCTGCTTTTTTAGAAATTATTATTAGTGTTTAGTTTTTAGTCCCTTGTCTATTATACCTTTTCTCATTCTGTTTCTTTGGCAAAGTCGCGCTTTCATTTACCGTAAAGAAGCCTTTTAATTTCATGAGGCTCCATTTATTAATTGTAATCTATGTATTAATAATTAACTGTTCCAATTCGTTTTTGTAATTATTAATAAGTTCTACACTACTAGAATCCTGATCAGAAAGGTTTTTTTCCCTGTGCCTGTAACATAAAATGCATTTCCTACTTTTTCCTCTGTCATATTGAGAGTACTGGCTTTTATGTTGAGGTTCTTTATCCATTTGGAGTTAATTTTTTTTTTTAATGTGAGAGACAAGATCTAGTTTCGTTTTTATACCTCTAGCTATCCAATTCAGTACCACCATTTGCTGAAGATAGCATCTTTCCTCGAATGCATAATGGTAGCCTCTCTATAAAAATAAAACCCAGGTGGTTGTAGAAGTTTCAGCTTATATGTGGGTCTTGAGCTCTATTCAATTGAAAGAGATGCCTGTAGTTAGGCCAGCACAATGCTGCTTTTATTCCTATAGTTCTGTAGTAGAACTTGAACTCTGGGATGGTGATTCTTCTAGCTGTTGTTGTTCAGGATTGTTTTGACTATTTTAGGTCTTATGTGCTTCCCAATGAAATTTAGCATTATTTTTTAAATTTATGTGAAAGTTTTGTTAGAATTTTGATGGAGATTGCAATGAATCTGGAGAGTGCTTTGGTAGGATGGCCATTTTTACTATATTAATCCTGCCAGTCCGTGAGCAGGGGAGGCCTTTCCATCTTCTGAGAAGATCTTCTTTAATTTCTTTTATCAGTGTCTTATAGTTTTCATTGTATATGTCTTTAACTTCCGTGGTTAGTTTATTTCAAGATATTTTAAAGGCTATTGTAAATGGCATAATTTCCCTGATTTCTTGGTTTTCATTTATTAATTTTGTACCTGCTACTTTGTTAAAAATGTTTGTCAACCGTAGGATTTTTCTGGTGGAATCTTCAGAGTTGTATATATACGGAATCAAGTCATCTGCAAATAAAGATACTTTGACTTCTTCCTTCCTTCCTTCGTTCCTTTCTTCCTTATATCTATTTTATTTCCCTTTCTTGTTTTATTGTTCTAGCTAAGCCTTTAAGCACTATATTGAACAGGAATGGACAGAGTTGACATCCTTGTCCTGTTCCGGATTTTAGTGGACTTTTAGTTTAATTCTTTGAAATTTCCTCTGTTTAGGAAGATATTGGCTATGGGCTTGCTGAACACTGCCTTTGTTATGCTGAGGTTTCCACCTGTACTCCTTTTATCATGAGTGGATATTGGGTTGTGTCAAAGGCAATTTTTGCATCAAATAAGATGATCATGTGATTTCTGTCCTCAAGTCTACTTATGTTGTGGATTATGTTTATTGATTTTTGTATGTTGAACTATCCTTGCATCTCTTGGATGAAGCCAACTTAAGTACATTGGATGAATAATATTTTTCATATGTTCTTGAATTCTCTTTGCAATTATTTTATTGAGATTTTTTTTGCATCCACATTGATCATTGACAGTGGTCTATAAATTTCTTTTGTTTTTTTCTTTCTTTTTTGGCATTTGTCCACATTTGGTATCAGTATAATACTGGTTTTCTGAAAAGAAGCCAGAAATGTCTCTTAATTTACCATTTTGTGGAACAACTTGAGAAATATTGGTGTTGAATCTTCTTTGAAGATCTGGCAGAATCTGTGCTGTGCCCATTTAGCCCTGTGCTGTTCTGAGTTGGAAGTTTTTAAATTACTGCTTCTGTTGCATGGAATGTTATGGATCAATTTAAATTATCTATTTTATGTTGATTTAGCTTTTGTATGATATATATCCCTAGTTATTAATCTGTTTCCTTTGTATTTTTCTAGTCTGGTGGAATACAGGTTTTTAATTTTTTTTTCACTTATTGAAGATAGATTCTCTTCTCATACAATATTTATTGGTGATAGTGAGGCACTGAAATCACCCAGTATCACAGTGTTGGGATCCATTTGTAAATTTTAGACCAAATAATGTTTATTTTCTGAAATTGTGTTCCTGTGTACTTGGTAAGTATATGTTTAGGATTGTAACATTGTGTTGGTGAATTTTTTCTTCATTAATTAATTAATTTCTTTTTTGCTCATCTTACATCCAAATCACAGCCATACTCCCTCCTCTCCTTCCAGTCTCATCCTTCTACCTACTTCTCCTAGTACCCTCTTCCTCCATCACCTCCCACCCGTGGGTACCACCCCACCCTGGCACATCAGGTCGCATCAGGATGAAGTGTTTTCTCTTTCACTGAGGCAAGACAAGGAAGCCCTGCTAGGGAAATGGAATCCAGAAGGAGGCAACAGAGTCCAAGTCAGAGACAGCCCCTGCTCCAATTGTTAGGGGACCCACCTGAGGACCAAGCAGTCCATCAGCTTCATATGTTCTTTGGTTGGTGCTTCAGTCTCTATGGGTCCCCATGGACTGAGGTTAGTTGGTTATGCAGATCTTCTTGTGGTGTCCTTGACCCTTCCAGCTTCCTCAATCCTTCTCCTAACTCTTCCACTGAGTTCTGCCTAATGTTTTACTGAGGGTCTTTGCATCTGTTTCCATTATCTGCTAGATGAAGCCTCTCAGAAGACAGTTATGCTAAGTTCCTGTCTGCAAGGATAGCAGAGTTATCACTGGCAGTGTCAGGGGTGGGGTCTCTTCCATGGGTGGGTCTCAAGTTGGGTCAGTCATTAGTTGGCCATTTCCTCTCTAATGAGTAGGAAGTGTCCCTCTTTATCTCTTCTTATTAGTTTTAGTTTGAAGTATATTTTGTCAGCTTTTAGAATAGCTACACTGCTTTTTTCTTAGTCAAATTTGCTTGAAATACATTTTCCATACTTTCACCCTAAGATGGTGTCCATCTTTGATGGTTACAGCAAAAAGACGGATCTTGTTTTCTAACCCAATCTATTAGTATTTGTCTTATTATTTATGGAGTAGAGACCATTAATATTCTGAGTTATTATCGAAAGATGTGTATTAATTCCTGTCATTTTGTTGACTTTGTGATCTTTTGATTAAATGTTCTGCAATTGTTTATTTGTTTCTTGTACCTTCTTGCTGTGTTTAGCCTTCTCTTCAGACCTGAGTATTTCTTCTAGTATCTTCTTCAAGAGCTAGCTTAGTGCTCATAAACTCCTTTAATCTGTTTTATCATGAAATATTTTTATTTCTCCTTCAACTTTCATAGATGGTTTTTCTGGGTCTAATAGTCTGGTTGGCAGTCGTGATCCTTCAAGACTTAGAATGTATCTTTTTAGGCCCTTCTGGCTCTTACAGTGTCTGTTGAATGATCAGTAGGTCTGCCTCTATATGTGACTTACATTTATGTCAGTTTTCAACACCCTTTATTCTCTGTTTTTAATGTTTTAACTATATAATAGAGAATTTTTTCGTGTCTTTTCTATCTGGTGTTCAGTGAGCCTCTTGTGCATAGATGGGCTCTCTTTAGTTTTATGACTTTTTCTGTGCTTTTACTGAAGGTGTCCTTTGTGCTATGCCATTCTTTCACACTTCCTTTATGTCTACAATTCAGAAGTTACATCTACAGTTATGTCTACAATTCAGAAGTCTTTGTTCAGTGTCTCAAAGCTCTCCCGTGGTTTCACTTTTGCATTTTAAAACTTATTGAGCTTTATTGAATGATTCAATGCATTTACTTTGTTTGGCATCCTTCACATTCTGGTTCCAAGCTGACCCAGTCTGTTGGTGAGCCCTTACAGTGAAGCTTTTAGTTGCCTCACTGAGTTTTTCATTGGGATTTTTTGAGCTCATTCTTTTATGTGTCTTTCTACCTCGACACCATTTGCCAGGTACAATTGTGTTTAAAGTTGATTTAAAAGAATTATGAGTGTAAAGTTATATAATGTATATGAGGAAGTATTTTTATAATGAGCAACCATAGAATGAGCTGTATACTTATACTGTGGAAAGTTTGAGCACAGTATGATTACTTTATTCCATGAAGGGACTGTCTTCTCCAGTCCCAATTGGAATTTCCTTCAGAAATGCAAGAAACTGCATGTAATGATCTCAAATGTTGGCTTGATCTCAAGATTGGCTGGGGGATAGGGGCATAAAAGAAAGCCTCTGATATGATGTACTTTTATAAAATTTCAAGAGATAATGCCAATACCCCCTGCCTAGCACTGAAGAAGGAGCCAGAATTTACAGATAAGTAAGGCAGGGTAGGGCCTTTTATAAATCCACATACACTCACTTGGGAAATATATAAATTAGGAACTCAGCTCAGCTTTCAGTCAAGATCCTTTCTGGCAAGATGAGGTCTGCCAGCTTGTTCCTCCTCTCTCTGCTCCTCTTTCTGGTGACAGAAGTTACCGGGAGAACCAAGGGTGAGTGGGAAGGGTTGATATAGGGGAGAAGAAACAAAGGCAGTGCTCTTTATAGGATCCTCGGAGGATCTCAAAAATGCTTTTTCCCAGAGACTCTCATTTCTGATGAGAAGTTAGCCTTTTCTAGACGTAACCATAGCTCTTGCATGAATATTAGTGAATTGATGAGCAAAAAGTCAGAGATGAGGATTGCAAGGTAACAGTTGGAGATAGTGTAACTCAAAGATTTGTATTGTCAATTATAAGAGGAGTAGTGAGGACAGTCGCCAAATAGATCAAGCCCATTTCTGACTAGGTAAAAAGATCAAGGAGTTTCTAGACAACAAGAAAGACAAGTTGCACCACAAGCTAGGTTACTAATTAGAGCAAACCACAGGTTTTCTGTAGTGCCCTGATTCACAACAAACCCAGTCTGTATAGAATTATACAGGCAGAGAACAAAACATATACATTTTTTTTTCTCTTATCAGAAAGATTTTCACAGTCTGAAGCATTCTCCAGTGAATCCTTCGTAACAGGCATGGGGGACAGAGGCTCTTCATCAAGCTCTGAAGAATTCTCAAGTTCAAGTTCAAAAGACCTCAGAGGCGGCTCCTACGGTCGGGATGTTTATGAGGAATCAAGTAATAAAAGAAGTCAGAGCTCTGGCTTTTACAATGGTGGCAGTGGCGGTATGGAAAGCGAGAGTTCATTTTCAAAGAGGAAGAAGAGCAGGTTTGCTCAAAACATGATTAACTGATACCGCATTGACCGCCTGAGGAGCTGGACCAATATGAGGGTGAGTATTTTCCCGAGGGACGGAGATACCCAGCCAGTTTTTGTGCGTGGGCACTACCTGAGCCATTATGGATTTGATTCCCCAGTGTTCTTATTAGCAAAGCTGTGGGGTATGAGCTCTGAGAAGGTGAAGGAGGCAGGTGGCAGAGGAGAAGAGGAGAGGAAGGGACCTCAGCTGTGCCTGTCCTGGATTCCCACTCTCAGTGTGTGCTGTCAATGGTTTTCTCTTGCATAATCCAAAAAGTGAAAAAACTTAAATGTTCACTATATTTATAAGTCTATAATCTTATTAATTCTTACAATTTTATTTGTCAAAGGCTAATTTCTTACTTGCCATATTGAAAATTTTATAATTAAGATCCTGTTTAGATGACCATACACTCAAGAATCAGATTTCTCTCCCCACTCAATAAAAGAAAGATAGGAGTAAAAAAGAAGGTCCCTATTTGTGAATCAGAGGAGACAAAAAGTAGCAATAGCAAGTAATAATGAGGAACCAGAGACACATGGGTCCCTCTCACAAAGCCACTCTCCACTGTCTCCACCTCACAGATTATGCCCTCTCTTCCCCCCTAGGAGCCAAATTGCCTGAAGGAAGCCTTTGATGTCTTCAGCATGCAGCTCCTATGTGGTTCCAGAGGAAGCCCATGGATTACACTTCCTTCTCACACTTGTCTTGAGATTCCTAAACCTAACATGTACTAAGATACTCTCTTTCCAATAAAAAGACAACAAACTGCATCATTAACTTTTGACTCCTGAGACCTTCTTGGCTCTGTCACATTTAGGGGCTGGGTGAAATTCCTGTGCTTTAAGTTCCAAAATTGAAGGAGGTGACCTTTTATTGCTACGGGGAATAACAATACAAGACCCACTGGAAAAAAATCTGGATAGAAACCCGACATTCACTACAAGGCACTGGGACACTGTCAGTCACTGCGTATGCCATGAAGCCTAATCTCCTCTTGACTCATTTCCTAGTGGGGCTTCAAACTACCAACCTGGGAAATGTCAGAGAAGATCCATTCTGATTGAACACAGCAAATACCTTATCTATTGGTTCCTTAGATCCTATAGTCCACAGTAGCACATTGTTGCCTTTGGTTCAAGTATCTTGCCCATAGTAGAAATGCCTAATGGAATTTTATGTAAGAAGTGGGAAATAGTAAGAGCTGGAGAGGACAGGAACTTCACAAGGAGAACAACAGAACAAGAAAATTTGAACACAGGGAGCTTCCCAGAGACTCATACTCCAACCAAGGACTATCCGTGGAGATAACCTAGAACCCTGACAATGCAGCCACTTCTGATGAGAACTGATAGACTAAGATCAGAAAGAAGGAGAGGAGGACCTCCCCTATCAGTGGACTTGGGGAGGAGCATGCATGCAGAAATGGGGGGAGGGTGGGACCGGGAGGGGAGGAGGGAGGGGCTTATGGGGGGATACAAAATGAATAAAGTGTAATTAATAAAAGTTAAAAAAAATTCAATGTCCCTAACTGTGATATACAAAGCATTTACTACTTAAACAAAGAGAGTGTATTTAACAGTTCCATCTGGGAGAGACACACCAGGGTGCAGTTTTAATAGCTGAGGATGGGAGGGCTTCAAGGCACAAGCCCTAACGCCACACACCTCATTGCAAATATTTAGGGAGGACTCCAGGGAGGAATCACTCAGAAGCAGAAATCTCCACTAAGAAGAAAAAAAAAAATTAATTGGCCTATGGATGAAGGGTTGGTTTCCTGTTCCACATCTGCAACAAACACACCTATTGCCAATCAAATCTGTCTTTATTTTCTCCAAAATTAAATCTCCATTGTCTACATGGATAGAATGTTTTTCTAATAACCTCAAAAGTCACTTCAAGATAATAGTTGAAACAGAATAAAGTCAGGGCACTTCTGTGATTCTGCCGACAAACTACACTGACCAAAGTTCCTAATCAAGGATGTGTTTGACCTTTGTGGAAAGGGAAGGACAGTTGTACAGAGGAAGACAATGCAGCCACTCCTGATGAGATCTGAGAAACTAGCATCAGAAGGAAGGAGAGGAAGACCTCCCCTATCAGTGGACTGGGAGAGGGGTATGGGTACAGAAGAAGGAGAGAGGGTGGGATTGGGAAGGGAGGAGGGAGGGAGCTACAGGTGGGAAACAAAGTGAATAAACCGTAATTAATAAAAATATAAATTAAAAAAGAGAAAATGCCAACTGACCTGGCCCTGGCATTGTGAGAGTAAGGTTTATGCATAGCTCCCAAGCCATTCTTCCTTGATCTAGGTACATCCATCTCTTTATTGACATAAATCACATCCTTCTTTTCTATTAGCCAAGAGGTTTGGACCACTGCCTCCATGCGTGGGCCAATACCTTGATGCATCCAGTAAACAGAGCACTGAAAAAAGTATCCTACAATTTTAGAGCAGAAGTTTGAGATCTGGACATGTTGGGGAAATGAACACACATGTTCCTCTAATGTCTCCCATTGGAATGGCTGTCCTGGTCTTGTATTTGTTGATGTGTGCTCTGAGAGCATATGACTTTTCTAAGATTACAATTAATAAATGGAGAAGACTTTTGTTCAAAATTGAACATGTTAGGAGAATGTCTAGATTAAATAATTGATAATTTCCATTTCAGTGAAATGAGGGTATGGAATTTTTTTAAATTTTGGCATACATTAAGCAAATTTTGCTTTAGGGGAGGACACATAACAACTTAAAAAAAAAAAAAAAGTGGACCTGGGTTGGTGAGTTGACTCAACAGTTAAGAGCACTGTCTGTTCTTCCAAAGGTCCTGAGTTCAATTCCCAGTTCATAACTATCTAGTGCCTTCTTCTGGTGTGTACATAAACATGCAGGTAGAGATTGTATAAATAATAAATCTTAAAAAAAAAACCAAAAAACTCATTTAAAAAAAAAGAATGAACCCAAATTGGAAAATCTAAAAGAAATAGATAATTTTCTTGATATACACCTCCTTCCAAAGCTAAATCAAGATCAGAAAAGGAATTTAAATAGACATATAATCTCTAGTGAAATGAAAGCAGTAATGAAAAGTCTCTCAACCAAAAAAAAAAAAAAAAGCCTTGGAAAAGATGAGTTCAGTGCAGAATTCTACCAGACTTTAAAAGAAGAATGATCTTTTACTGATTGTTTTAGCAATTCTGGGTTTCTTGTTATTCCATATGAAGTTGAGAGTTTTTCCTTCAAGCTCTGTAAAGAATTGTGTTGGAATTGCATTGACTCTGTAGATGGCTTTTGGTAAGCGGCCATTTTTACTATATTAATCCTGCCAAGCCATGAGCATGGGAGATCTTTCCATCTTCTCATATCTTCTTCTAATTCTTTCTTCAGAGACTTGAAAAATTTTTCATACAAGTCTTTAACTTGCTTGGTTAGGGTCACACCAAGATACTTTATGTCCTTTGTGGCTATTGTGAAGGGTGTTGTTTTCCTAATTTTTTTCTCATCCTTTTTATCTTTTGTATACACAGGAGGGCTACTGATTTTTTTTGAGTTAATATTGTATCCAGCCACTTTGCTGAAGAAGTTAATCAGCTGTAGGAGTTCCCTGGTAGAATTTTTGGGGTCACTCATGTATACTATCATATCATCTGCAAATAGTGATACTTTGATTTCTTCCTTTCCAATTTGTATCCCCTTGATCTGCTTTAATTGTCTTATTGCTCTCGCAAGGACTTCAAGAACTATGTTGAAGAGATATGGAGAGAGTGGGCAGCCTTGCCTTGTCCCTGATTTCAGTGGACTGATTGATTTAAGTTTCTCTCCATTGAGTTTAATTATGGCTATAGGCTTGCTGTATATTGCCTTTACTATGTTCAGGTATATGCCTTGTATCCCTGAGCTCTCCAAGACTTTAAACATGAATGGATGTTGGATTTTGTCAAATGCTTTTTCAGCATCTCAGGAGATGATTATGTGGTTTTTTTCTCCTTCAGTTTGTTTATATGGTGGATCACATTGATGGATTTCCGTATATTGAACCACCGTGGCATGACTGGGATGAAGCCTACTTGGCCATAGTGGATGATATCTTTGATGTGTTCTTGGATTCGGTTTGCAAGTATTTTGCTGAGTATTTTTACATCAATGTTCATAAGGGAGATTGGCCTGAAATTCTCTTTCTTTGTTGGGTCTTTGTGAGGTTTAGGTACCAAGGTGACTGTGGCTTCATAGAATGAGTTTAGTAGTGTTCCTTCTGCTTCTATTTTGTGGAATAGTTTGAAGAGTATTGGTGTTAGCTCTTCTTTGAAGGTCTGGTAGAATTCTGAGCTGAAACCATCTGGCCCTGGGCTTTTATTGCCTGGGAGACTTTTGATAACCACTTCTATTTCCTTATGGGATATAGGACTATTTAATTGATTTACATGGTCTTGATTCAGCTTTGGCACATGGAATCAATCAAGAAAATTGTCCATTTTATTTAGATTTTCAAATTTTGTGGCATATAGGCTTTTGAAATAAGACCTAACGATTGTTTGGATTTCTTCAGTGTCTGTGATTATGTCCCCCTTTTCATTTCTGATTTTGTTGATTTGGATAGTGTCTCTCTGCCTTTTAGTTAGTTTGGCTAAGGGTTTGTCTATCTTGTTGATTTTCTCAAAGAACTAGTTCTTGGTTTCATTGATTCTTTGAATTGTTTTATTTGTTTCTAATTGATTGATTTCAGCCCTGAGTTTGATTATTTCCAGCGGTCTACTCTTTGGTGTGTCTGCTTCTTTTTTGTTCTAGGGCTTTTAGGTGAGCTATTAAGTTGCTTGAATGAGATGTTTCGAATTTCTTCTTGAAGGCACTTAGTGATATGAACTTTCCTCTTAGCACTGCTTTCATTGTGTCCCATAAGTTTGGGTATGTTGTGCCTTCATTGTCATTGAAATCTAGGAAGACTTTAATTTTTTTCTTTATTTCTTCCTTGACCCAGCTGTCATTGAGTAGCAAGTTGTTCAGTTTCCATGTGTGTGTAGGTCTTTTGCTATTTCTGTTGTTGAGGTGCAGCTTTAGTCCATGGTGATCAGATAGGATACAAGGAATTATTCCAATCTTCTTGTATCTGTTGAGGCTTGCTTTGTGACTAACTATATGGTCTATTTTGAAGAAGGTTCCATGAGGTGCTGAGAAGAAGGTAAATTCTTTTGTGCTTGGATGAAAGGTTCTATAGATATCTGTTAGGTCCATTTGATTCATGATCTCTGTCAGAGTCATTGTTTCTTTGTTTAATTTCTGTTTTGTTGACCTGTTCTTTGTTGAGAGTGGGGTGTTGAAGTCTCCCACTATTAATGTGGGGGGAATCTATGTGTGGTTTCAGTTTTATTAATGTTTCTTTTACAAATGTGGGTGCTCTTGTATTTGGGGCATAGATATTCTGAATTGTGATGTCCTTTTGGTGAAAATTTCCACTGATAAGAATGAAGTGCACCCCCTCATCTTTTTTGATTACTTTTGGTTGAAAGTCTATTTTATTAGATATCAGGATAACTACCCCAGCTTGTTTTCTGGGTCCATTTGCTTGAAAAACATTTTTCCACCCCTTTACTCTGAGGTAGTGTTTATCTTTATACACCTTGAGAGAAAAATTCTCAACTTCATATGGAATAACAAGAAACCCAGAATTGCTAAAACAATCTCCTACAGTAAAAGATCTTCTGGAGGTATCTCTATCTGTGATCTCAAGTTGTACTATAGAGCAACAATACTAAAAACTACATGGTACTGGCATAGAAACAGACTGCTGGATCAATGGAATCAAATAAAAGACCCTGAAATAAAGCCACACACTTACGGACACCTGATTTTTTACAAAGATGCCAAAACCATTCAATGGAAAAAAGACAGCATCTTCAACAAATAGTGCTGGTCTAACTGGATGTCTACATGTAGAAAATGCAAATAGATCCATACTTATCACCCTGCACAAAACTAAAGTCCAAGTGCATCAAAGACCTCAATATAAAACCAAACACACTAAACCTGTTAGAAGAAAAAGTGGGGAAGAACCTTGAATTCATTGGCACAGGAGACAACTTCCTGAACAGAACACCAAAAGCATAGGCTCTAAGAGCAATAATCAATAAATGGGATCTCATGAAACTGAAAACCTTCTGTAAAGCAAAGGAGACTATAGTCAGAACAAAATGACAGCCTACAGACTGGGAAAGGATCTTCACCAACCCTATATCTGACAGAGGACTAATATACAGTATATATAAAGAACTCAAGAAGTTAAACAGCAACAAATCAAGTAACCAATTAAAAAAATGGAGTACAGAGCTAAACAGAGAATTCTCAATAGAGGAATATCAAGTGGCCGAAAAACACTTAAAGAAATGTTCAGCGTCCTTAGTCATCATGGAAATGCAAATCAAAATGACCCTGAGATTTCACCTTACACCCACCAGAATGACTAAGATCAAAAGCTCAAGTGACAATACATTCTGGAGAGGTTGTGGAGAAAGGGGAACTCTCCTCCACTGCTGGTGGGAATGTAAACTTGTACAACCACTCTGGAAATAAATCTGGCGTTTTCTCAGACAATTAGGAATACTGCTTCCTCAAGACCCAGCTATACCACTCCTAGGCATATATCCAAAAGATGCTCAAGTACATAATAAGGACATTTGCTCAACCATGTTTGTAGCAGCTTTATTTGTAATAGCCAGAAGCTGGAAACAACCCAGATGCCCCTCAAATGAGGAAAGGATACAGAAATTATGGTACATTTACACAATAGAATATTATTCAGCAATAAAAAGCAAGGAAATTATGAAATTTGCGGGTAAATGGTGGGAACTGGAAAAGATCATCCTGAGTGAGCTATCCCAGCAGCAGAAAGACACATAGGGTATATATTCACTCATAAGTAGATATTAAACATATAATATAGGATAAACCTACTAAAATCTGTACACCTAAAGAAGCTAATCAAGGAGGGCATAAAAACACTTTCTGTCCAGCACCACCCATGAAGCCCAGACTCCTAAATGTTGAAAGGGCACCACCCTACACACTTATCAGAATAAGCTGGAACCCTGTGAGCACATTGGCATATTAAAATCATGTCACTGAAACTAATCCAAAGACTATCTAGCACACTAGACTGAAGAGATATAACCTGGGCCCCATAAAAAGGACACTTTGTCACTGAGATTGCCATGGTTCCACTGACTCACCTGATAACTCAGTATGTGCGTGCCAAGGGGATAAACAGACAGAGAACTCTGGTCTGTCTCAGGGACTTCAGCTTAGTTCCTGTCATTGAAGGGACCTACTAGAATTGCCATTTGTCTGACTATAAATTCATCTGGACCTGCTGCCCATTCTTCAGTCCATTTGCCTGTGTGGGCATGGTCCTTCCCTTCACTTCTGCAGCTTTGGTAGTTCCTACCTCACTTCAGCAGGACTCCATTCTGAGGCTCTTAGCAGACCGCAGACCTGAGGCTTGAGTCTGCTGCAGCGTCTCTAGCAGACCACTGGCAGAGTTTATTAGCTTGTTCCCATAGAGACTCTTTGTATTCCTAAGCAGCGTCCTGCTTCTGCCTCTTTGTTAGGCCACTTTGAACTTGGCTGTGGTCTCTTTAACTATTTGTAGCTATTCTATAAGTGATGTATAGTCATACAAACCTATGCATTTACTGTGTGATATGTATTGTTTGATTTGTGAGTTTTAGCAGTAGTTAATGATTGGAGGAGAAGAACCTGCATTTGCCTCAGCCGGAAATCAAGAGAGTCAGGATGATCTGGCAAATTACTACCAATAAAGTTGTCATTATCCTGTGTGTGGGGGGGGGGGAGAAACTAATCAAGATTGAGGACGCCAGCTAAAATGCTCAATCCCCATTCAGAAAGGCAAAGAGGATGGACATAAGAAGGAGAAAACAGGAAACAGGACAGGAGCTAGCCACAGAGGGCCTCTGAAAGGCTCTACACTGCAGGGTATCAAAGCAGATGCTGAGAGTTATGACCAACCCTTGGGCAGAGTGCAGGGAATCTTATGAAAGAAGTGGGAAATAGTAAGTCCTGGAGAGGACAGGAGCTCCACAGGAGAGCAACAAAACAAAACAAAACAAAATCTGGGCACAGGGGTCTTTTCTGAGACTGATACTCCAACCAAGGACCTTGCATGAAGATAACCTAGAACCCCTGCACAGACATAGCCCATAGAAGTTCAGTGTCCAAGTGGGTTCCATTGTAATGGGAACAGGGACTGTCTCTGACATGAACTGATTGGCCTGCTCTTTGATCACCTCAGCCTGATGGGGGAGCAGCCTTACCAGGCCACAGAGGAAGACAATGCAGCCAGTCCTAATGAGACCTGATAGGCTAGGGTCAGAGGGAGGACCTCCCCTATCAGTGGACTTGCAGTGAAGCACAGGAGGAGAAAAGGGAGTGAGAGTGGTATTGGGAGGAGATGATTTAGTGGGCTACAGCTGGGATACAAAGTGAATAAACTATAATTAATAACAAATAAATTAATTTTAGAATAATTAAATACAAATAACTCCCCAATTCTATAGCAACAAGGTAAACAGGAGGAGACTTTCTGAACAGGACACCAATAAGCACAGGCACTAAGCCTACAATTTAAAAATGGGACCTTATGAAACTGAATGCTTCTGTGTGGTGAAGGCCATCATCATTCGGACAAAAGCAGCAGCCTACAGAATGGGAAAAGAGTTTTGCCAGCTATACATCTGATGCCCAGAAGTGACATAGCTGGGTCTTGTTGTAGAGCTGTTCCCAATTTTCTGACAAAGCGCCAGATTGATTTCCAGAGTTGTTGAATAGGTTTGCACTCCCACCAGCAATGGAGGAATGTTCCCCTTACTTCAGAACCTCACCAGCATGTACTGTCACTTGAGTTTTTGATCTTAGCCATTCTGATAGGTGTAAGATGGAATCTCAGCTGCATTTTGGTTTGCATTTCCCTGATGACTAAGGACTTTGAACATTTCTTTACGTTCATCTTGGCCATTCAGTATTCCTCTGTTGAGAATTCTCTTTTTAGCTCTGTACCCCATTTTTAATTAAATTATTTGGTTTGTTGGTGTTTAACTTCTTGAGTTCTTTATATATTCTAGATATTAGCCCTCTGCCAGATGTAGGGGTGGTAAAGATCTTTTCCCAGTCTGTAGGCTATCGTTTTGTTCTATTGACAGTGTCCTTTGCTTTACAGAAGCTTTTCAGTTTCATGAGATCCCACTTGTAAATTGTTGATTTTAGAGCCTGAACTGTTGGAGTTCTGTTCAGGAAGTTGTCTCCTGTGCCAATGAGTTCAAGGCTCTTCCCTACTTTTTCTTCTAACAGATTTAGTGTATCTGGTTTTAAGTTGAGGTCTTTGATGCACTTGGACTTTAGTTTTGTGCAGGGTGATAAGTATGGATCTATTTGCATTTTCTACATGTAGATATCCAATTAGACCAGCACCATTTGTTGAAGATGCTGTCTTTTTTCCATTGTATGATTTTGGCTCTTTTGTCAAAAATTAAGTGTCTGTAGGTATGTGGGTTTATTTCTGGGTCTTCAACTTGATACCATTGATCCAGCAGTCTGTTTCTATGACAGTACCATGCAGTTTTTATTACTGTTGCTCTATAGTACAGCTTGAGATCAGGGATGGATGAAGATACCTCCAGAAAATCTTTTGTTGTAGGGGATTGTTTCAGCTATTTTGGGTTTTTTGTTTTTCCATATGAAGTTGAGAATTGTTCTTTCAAGGTCTGTAAAAAATTGTTGGTATTTTGATGGGGATTGCACTGAATCTGTAGATTGCCATTGGTAAAATGCTCCACCATACAACAAGGACATTTGCTTAACTATGTTCATAGAGGCTTTATTCATAATAGTAAGAAACTGGAAACAATGCAGATGTCCCTCAACCAAAGAATGGATAAAGAAACTGGTACATCTACACAATGGAATACTATACAGCTATTAAAAACAAGAACATTATGAAATTTTCAGGCAAATGGACTGATCTGGAAAAGATCATCCTGAATGAGGTAACCAAGGCTCAGAAAGACACATGATATATAGTCACTTATAAGTGAATATTAGTCACACAATACAGGATAAGCATACTACAATCTACAGACCTAAAGAAACTAAGTAACAAGGAAGATCCTAGGGAAGTTGCTTAGTTCTCATTCAAAAAGGCAAATAAAATAGACACCGGAAGTAGTTGAAGAGACAGAGGCCTTCCATAGATGTACTCTGAAAAACTCCACCCAGCAGGAGATCAAAGTAGATACTGAGACTCACAGACAAACTTTGGGAAGAGTGCAGGTAGCCTTATGGAAGAGTGGGGGGATAGAAGAGCATGGAAGGGACAGGAGAAGACCAACAGAGCCAAAAGATCTGGGCCCAGGAGAGTCTGCAGAAACTGATGCACCATCCAAGGTCCATGCATGGAGAGGACCTAGGCCTCCTGCTCAGATGTAGCTGATAGGCAGCTCAGTCTTCATATAGGTTACCTAGTAAGGGGACCAAGTGGTGTCTCCGACACAAACTCTGTTGCCTGCTCTTCGATCACTTCCCCCAGGTGAGGCAGCCTTGCCAGGCCACAGAGGAAGAGGTTTCAGGCAGTGCTGAAGAGACATGATAGTCTGAGGTCAGCTGGTAAGGGAGGAGGCTCCCCCTTTCTGGGGACTAAAAGACTGGGATGGGGGAAGAGGGAGGGAGGATTGGACCCAGAGGAGATGAGGGAGGGGGCTATGATCATGATGTAAAATGAATAAATGAATAAAAAAGTAAAGCTGCTATGAACATAAAAGAATACTATATATCTAATAGAGGGCTAATGTCTAAAATACAGAAAGAACTTAAAAACTGGACATTAAGAAAATAAATAAACCAATTTAAAAATAGGGTATAGATCTAAACAGAGAATTCTTAAAAGACGAAACACAAATGGTTGAGAATCATTTACAGAAATGTTCAACATCCTTAGTCATAGGGAAATGCAAATCAAAACAACTTTTGACATTTCATTTTACACCAGTCAAGACTAAGAAGACAAATGACAGCTCATGATGATGAAGATGTGGGTTAAGGGGAACACTCATCCATTGTTGGTGTGAGTGCAACTTGTACAGCCACTATGGAGATCAGTGTGGTGATTCTTCATGTAGCTGGGAGCAGATCTACCTCAAGATCTAGGCATATCATTCTTGGGTATATACCAAATGATGCTTCTTTCTACCACAAAGATACTTGATTCATGGTCATCGCTGCTCTGTTCATAATAGCCAGAAAATAAAAAAGGTCAGATAACAACAAATGTTGTATGTTTATGTAATGTAATACTACTCCATTGTTAAAAAATAAAATCATGAAATTTGCAGATAAATGGATGGAGTGAGATAACCCAGATCTAGAAAGATAATTATGGTATGTATTCACTTATATGTGGATATAAGTCTTGAATAAGTAGGGCTACCGTTGGTATAACCATCAAAGTTTGGAATCGAGTAAGGGACTGGGGGCATGATGGAGCTTCCTAAGAAGGGGAAAGAGAGTAGGTTGTTATCAATGGATGAGGGGAGAGACTGCACCGGAAGAATCCAATGGAAATGGCAAGGGGAGTGTAGGTGATGGAATAAATATGGGAAGGAGCAGCTAAAACCCAGTCCTTTGAGAGGTTGTATAGAAACTTAATACAATAGAGGCTTCCAAAAATATATACCTATAATGAGATCAATTTAAAAGAAATGGCCCAACAGCAGAGGAAACCGAGTCCCCTCAGCTGGACATCTTTCACCACCTAATGAAACTTTCAGTACCAGGAATGGGTTATATTTAATCAAGTTGCTGGTCAAAGGGGCCCCATGGGAATTCCCAAACAACCCAGGTTGTTGTAAAGGCTATAGGTTTCTCTTCACAAACTGACAGTAAGACCCTATTGCTAAGGACAACTCACTGAGCATAAAGAAGTCAAGTTGATGCCTATCTGGAGCCTTTGATCACAATGACTAGTATTCATGGTACTAGAAGATACTATACACATTACTAAAGGAGAAAGGTAAACACCAACCCAGCTACAAACCCTTCAATCTATGGAAGAAAAATAGGGGAAAAATGAAGTGGATAGTTATAAGTTGGATTAGGTACTCTCTAAAATAGTTGTTATTGATTCAAAAAATTTTCAGGACCTCATACATGGGCTCTGCATCTCCATCAGTCTTACTTCTTCCTTTCCCCTCCAAGTTTCTGCATATCCCCCATTTCAACCCAGACTCCTGACCTCCTCTTTATTTTCGTTACATGTATGTGCATATTTGTACCCACGTGTATATATAAAGATACAACTTACTGATTCTATTTAGTATTGCTTGTGTGGACATGTATTCAGGTACATGTCCATCTGGGACTGAACAACCAATGAATGAGCTCTTCTCTGAATGAAAAGAATCATTCCTCTCAGCAGTCATTGCGTCTGGCTCTTAGAGTCATTCTATCTCTTGTCTGCCATTTTCCCTGAGCTTAGGTGTAGGGATTGCATTGCAGATGTGTCAGTTGGTGTTGGGCAGCCTGCAGTCACTTGCTCCCTGACTAATCACTTGTTTTGACTAGTTGTGGATCTCCGAGATAATTTCCCTCCATTGCAAAAAAAAATATGTTTTGATAAGAGAGCTATATTTATCCATGGGTATTAGAAATCAGGGAGGAATTATATGGGTTTAGGAAGATGGCAACAGCAGTTTCTTCTGTAGGATCCTTGACTTCACCAGCCATGGTAGCTGGCTATGGTTACAGAATGAGGCACGAGTTTCCTCCCATGGAGGGAGCATGAAGTCCAGTTATACATTGTTGGCTACTCCCAAGACAAAGGTGCCACTGTTACACCATTTGGAGGGTATCTTGCTGAGCAAGTCATTGTTGTGGCTTGTAGCCTCAGCATGTGAGCAAGACTATTAGCTTGCTCCGCAACTTTGTAGCCTGTGTCTCAGTGGCCACAAATGTGAGAATATTTGGGAAGAGGATCCTTTCATGTATGATCACATATGAAGTTCTAACAGGAATAGTTTGGGCTTTCAATTCATTATGAGCCTCCACCCCCTCCCTCCCCTGCCATGTTGCTGAAGGTGGCCTGGCACCCACAGTCTACCTGTTTGCTTCCTAGATGACTGAGACTACAGTTGTGCACCAACACTTCCCAGTGACCAGTTTCATTTTGTAAAGAATGTTTGGAAAGAGTGCAGCCATATACATATGTAACTGAAGTGAAGGAGAGAAGAGATAAGAGTGTCAAATAGGGAAATAAATAAATTTATGGGGCTAAAAGCCTAAAGTGAGAACAGGAACAGATTCTCCCTCACAGCTTTCAGAAAGCTAGCTATTGGATACTTTGTGATTTCACAATTTTGGTCATCAGAGTCCTGAAGTAACAGATGAGCATTTTTAGCGTTTCTGGAACTTCAGTAGGAAGCCCAAAGTAAGCAATCCATGATAGAATGCACTGCTCTTCGCCTTTATACTTACACAAATGGAGGGAAAGATTGCATTCACAGAAATACTTACACACATACATTTTAAGCAGCTTTATACACACAGAAAGAAGAGGCAACCTTGATGATTTTATCTAGATGATTAGACAAAATTAACGTCAATGGTACATCAACACAATAGTATATTCTAAGAGAAAAATTTGGAACACATATTAAGCCAAAATCGGTGAGAAATCAGAAAGGAATCTTGCTAGGTGGGAGAAAACAGACTGCCAAGACTGCCTGGGCTGTGATCTGTTTGAAAAGGTCCACGAAAGGTTGAGTTTTGCCATTCATTTGGGGAAATGAGAAAGGGATGCGTATCTGGAATAGAACATGGAACATTTTCTTTTTATTATGTATCTACTCGCCAATATACATAGAACCAAACAGCAGAAAGAGTGGGCCCTGACTCTATTTTTTTAATGTATTACTATTCATCCTTCAGTCATAGCAAGCGACCACAATGATATACAGCCATAAATAACTTGGGAAACTTTGTATGAAAAATGATGGTAAAGATTTATACTATATTGTGCTGTAACTATAACCATCTTTGAAAAATTAAGATCTGATAATAATCTGTGAAATGTCATGACACATAGAAAGTAAACTATAATAAGCACTTTAAGTATAAGGTATACAAAACCTCCAAATACAAATTATACTGGCCTAGGAAAAGAGCAATAGAAGGGTCCCCTCTAGCATCCATGACCTCACTAGTCACAAGCTGTGAGGTAAGTTTACAGTACCAGGCATGAACTTCCACCCATTGATCAGGACTTGTAGTAAAGTCCCCTTATAGTCCCTCCCTCCTTCCCTCTTTCCCTATCCTCCTTCCCCTGCCCCTCAGAAAATGGGAGGCCCCTCACAACCCACCCCAGCATATCCAATCACTGATGAGCATCCTCTTCCTCTGTGGCCTGGCAAGGCATCTCCACCAAGGGAAGTGATAGAAAAGCACACAACAGAGTCCTTGTTAGAAACAGCCCCTGCTTCCCTTACTAGGGAATCCATGTGAAGACCAAGCTGCCCATCTGGGACATATGCGTAGGGGGCCTAGCTCCAGTCCATGGTCCTTGGTAGATGCTTCAGTCTCTGCAAGCCCTCCTGGGCCCAGGTTAGTTGGTTCTGTTGGTCTTCTTGTTGCGCTCCTGTCCCCCTCCAGGTCCTTCTATCCTTCCCTTCACTCTTCCACAAGGCTCCCTGCACTCCAACCAATGTTTGACTGTGAGTCTCGGCATCTTTTTCGATCCATTGCTGGGTGGAGCCTCTCAGAGGACAGCCAGGCTCCCGTCTGCAAGCATAGCAGAGTGTTAGAGCGTTGTTAATAGTGTCAGGGGTTGGCTCTCTCCCTTGGTGTAAGTCTCAGGTTGGGCCAGGCTTTGGTTGGATCCCTCCATTTCTGCTTTATTTTTGTCCCTGCACGTGTTGTAGGCAGGGTAAATTTGGGGTTGAACTTTTTGTGGGTGGGTTGGTGTTCCCCTTCCTCCGCTAGGAGTCCTGTTGAGTCAGAGGGTGGCCTCTTCAGTTTCCATGCCTCCCGTTACTAGGGGTCTCAGCTAGAGTCACCCCCATATCCTCCCAGGAGCCTACCCTGCCGTAGATCTCCAGCTTGTCTCAGAGAGGCCCCCACCCACAGTTTCTCTTTGCTTTGCAAGCCCTCTGTCCTTTGACACCCGACCATCGGGGGCTTCAACGGGGTTCCTAAGGGAGGAGAGTGGAAGGAATTGGGGAGGGGAACAAGAAGCACAAGAAAGGGAGCCAAGTCTGTTTGTCTGATCAAGGCTTCCATTTATTAGAAATTTTTACCCAACTTATATAGGGAGAAGGCAGGAAAGGGGGAAGGTAATTAGCTGCTGCAGGAGACAGGAAGAGTGCTTTCATGTGTTAAATAGGGTGCCTGCAAGATACCATTGGGATGTTTTCTCACGGATGCTCTAACAAACGGATGTCCTCACAGTCTCTCATCCATGAGTTAGGGTCCTAGATAACTTTCACTAAATAGCTTTAGGTCTCCACTAAATGACCTTTGCTCACTATTTGGCTTTGGCCTAGCAAACACCTTTTGTCTCCACTAGATAGCTTTGACTCACTAATTGACTTGGGCTTCAGTAGATAGCTTAGTCTTCACTGGATAGCTTTGGCTTTGGCTTCAGTAGATAGCTTTGGCTCCCTGCAAGTCACCCCCATATCCTCCCAGGAGCCTACCCTGCCGTAGATCTCCAGCTTGTCCCGGAGAGGCCCCACCCACAGTTTCTCTTTGCTTTGCAAGCCCTCTGTGCTTTGACACCTCCCACAGCCTCCAGTTATCCCCACATCTGATGCCCACCCTCGTTTCCCTCAGCACTCCCTCTCCTATCCTGTTCCTCTCTTCAAGCACTTCCACTGTCTATTCTATTTCATTGGGAAGTTTCTTAGTCTCCCCTGACCAACAACTTGAAGGGAGGTTTTTGATGCCTGGAATTGGGAATTTTGCTAGATAGTCTATGATTTTGGTGGAGCATTGTCCCAAGTGGTGTAATTTTATTTAACTGTATGCTAAATATGTATTTTCAAGTAAATGTAAAATAATATTGTTTACCCGTGACATTTTCAACCATCCTTTATGTTACTTGTTCCTTTTGCTTCCCCCTCTCTCTGTCTTTCCCTCCCCCTCCCTCCCTACTGAAAGTCCCCCATTTTCCCATTTCCCTACTTCACAACACCCATATCCTCCTATCCTCTCCTCCAACACATTGTACCTTTTTGATTCCCTGGTTTCTGCAGTGACTCCGAGTACTATTCTGACATCTGAAGTTTTAGAGCTAGGACCCGCAAATAAAAACTAGTGTGTGACATTTGTCTTTTGTCTTTCTAGGTCTGGGTTGCCTCACTCAGTATAGTGTTTTCCCACTCTCTATCGGTTCACCTGCAAATTCATTATTTCACTTTTGTTTACATCAGAAAATAATTTCATTTTGTGTGTGTGTGTGTGTGTGTGTATCATGCTTTCATTATCCATCCATCTGTTGAAAACATCTAGTTTCCATTTCCCGGCTATGTGTGTAGAGCAGTAAAGTATATGACTGAGCAATACCTATGAAGTAGAATTTCCAGTCCATTGGATATAGACCAAGAAATGGTATAGCTGTTGCATACGGTGGACCTACTGTGTTGTTTGACTGAGAACACTCCCATAGTCTCTCTCCCTCCCTCCCTCCTTCCCTGTCTCCCTCCCTCCCCGCAGATCAGGATGTAAAGCTCTCAGCTACTGCTCCAGCACCATCCCTGCCTGGGTGCCACTATGCTCCCACCATGGACAATGGACTAACCTTCTGAAACTGTAAGCAAGCTCCCGGGTAAGTGCTTCCCTTTATAGGACTTGTCTTGGCTATGACGTCTCTTCACAGCAATGAAATACTAACTAAGACACCCACTTTTAGGCTTTTTGATAAGTTTCCACAGTGATTTCCCTAGTGGCTGCAGCAGCAGTGAAGGAGGCTTCCTCCTTTCCCTGAATCCTCTTCACCATCTGTTGTCTGTTTCTTAATCTTAGCTGTTCTGACTGGGGTAAGATGAAACCTCAAAGTGGTTTGGATTAGTATTTATCTAACCGCTAATGATGCTGAACACCTGTAAAACAGCTCTTAGCCTTTCTTTCTTTCTTTATTTATTTTTTATTCTTAACAATTTTCAATTTTCCCTTTAAAAACTCTCTATTAAGGTCCATAGCCAGTTTTCAGTTTGGTGGTTTGCCTTCTTGTATTATTTATTTATTTATTCATTTTAGGTTGGTTTTTTTTTTTGTGTGTGTGTTTTTGTTTTTGTTTTTGTTTTTGCCTAGTCTGGATTTGGGGAAAGGCTCCTAAGTCCTTCCACTTTGGTCAGCATTATATGGAAAGAGAAATGGATGGGTATCAGGATGGGTACTGGCAGGCCCAGTTCTGCCTTGGACTCCCCGGGTGACCTGGAAGGGTCCTCTCTCTGGCCTCCAGTTTTTCCACCTGCAAGATGAGGGAGATTGGAGTCACCAGAGTAGAGATCCTGCTACAGATTCAGTGCAAGTTGTGACCCAGCTAAGAAACAACAGGTGGCCTGTGCATGACCTTATCAGTCAGGATTCCTGGCGACAGAACTGCATGTGTGCCTAGAGCACAGTGTTCCACGCTCAGAGCTTAGAACAAGGAGAGCCTAAGAAATTGCCAAAACGGTTGCCCAAACCTTGTCCCATTTTTTAATCTCGCATGCAGATTGCTGAACGTATGATATCGAGGTTTCAGTGATAGCCATATCCTATAAACACTACTCCAGATGGAACAGTAGTTCTCCCATATGTTTACCTATTAGGCAAATGTCACCTGTTTTTAATTAGGTTATATGTTTAAACTCTTCAAAAGGAACTTTTCCTTTACTTACATGTTGGTGACCACTTCTGTTTCGGCTACTCAGAATGCCAATCCCATGTATGACACTTAACTGTGGAAACCTTTCCTTACCTTCAGTGGATTTGGGGCTGATTACAGTACCACAGTTGCCCACTCCCTGTGGTCTACAACTTCCTAGAGGCTTTATTTTTATTTTTTTCATTCTCTTTGGTATTACCTATAACTCTTCTGTACAGCAGATTAAATTAAGAATTTGTTCTCCAATCCAAAAACATGAGCAAATCAGCAGATCAACTAGCAAGCTGTGGGTGGAGCAGATTACTGACATTTTTTCCCCCCAAAGAGCAGGAGGGGAGGGATGCAGAAATAAGCAGGCTCGCTCAGCCATGTTAACGATTTAGTTGTGTGTTTGGTGTTTGTGTGTGTGTGTTTCCCAGAAGAGCAGAGGGCATCAGAGAGTGAGTGTGCATGTGTGTGTGCTTGTGTGTTTGCAGTTGAATTTCAAGCTGTTATGAGCCATCCAATGTAGGTGCTAGGAACAGAACCTGGGTCCTTCTGGAAGAGTTACAAGGGCTCTTAATGACTGAGCCATTTTTCAGCCTCCAATAAGTAAGGAATTCTATGTGAGAATAATTTCAGTGTGATTTACTGGGTTTGCTGAGGTCCCTGCAGAGGGAAACAACCACTCTATGTACAATAAGACAACCTCAGAAAAAGATCAGAAAAACAAAACATGTTTTATGTTAGGCTACGTGGTTAAGACGAATGATATCTTTTTCATATAATCTTGTATTCGGTTTGCCAAAACGTTATTAACACGTATTCTTTTCTTTTCCCGCCTTGTATAGTGTTTGTATAGCATATTAGGATTATAGGACAGAAAGAATGAAAATGTATCTGAAGTCCCCCTTCCTCAAGATCCGCCGCCATACTGCTTGTGCACAGACTCACTTTCCTGTGGCGTGCTCACAGAACAGCCACGATCTGAAGCAAAGAAATGAATGTTATATCAGAACCTTGATTGTGCTCTTCCCATAGCAGAAAACCATGCTTTTCCCCAAAGCAGAAATACTCTTTGCTCCCTGCGTTAGTAGATCAATCAATTCACACACATTGCTAATTACTCCCAAAGTGCCTTTGAGAGTACAGCAATTTAGTTCTTCATTAAAAAAAAAAAAAACTAATAAATTGTGTCAAGTAGATTTCATAAAATGAAATATGCCTTTTACTAAGTCATTCCTGCCCCCACAGCAAAGCACATTAAAACTACATCCTGGAGAGGATCCTAGCTGTTCACCTGCCCCTCCCTGAAGAACCTCAATTCTCATCCTACTTTATAGTCAGGTTTCCTTGAAAAGGCTATCTTTAGGCATATCCTGTCATGTTAAAGGCCACAAAGAAACTGGGAATGAAAGACAACACTTCAGGCTATTATAATGCCTCCAGACCTTCTCTTTCTGACCAGGGTTGTCTTGCTTTCTGTATGCATCTATGAGCTTACAACTTTCAGACTGCTCTTCTGTTCCTGTGGAGAATGACACTGAAATTTTGGTGAACATCACATTAAATCTTCAGGTTTCTCTCGGTAAGCTACCTACTTGTGCAATAACATATCTGCTGATATCCTCCTGGGAAGTCTGTGCATCTAGGGCCCTGTCTGGTTTATTTCTTCAAGGCTTTATAGTTCCGACCATAGAGTTATTTCACCTTCTGTTCCATAGCTCATTTTTTAAATTGAGTTGTTTATATTTATGTTTAGATTTTGTTTAGTTGTTTATACATGCTAGATACTGTCAGATGTATTAGTTTTATCAACAAAGATTTTTATCCCATTCTGTAGACTGCTTCTTCACTCCATTTCCTTTACTGTTGAGAAGCTTTTTTAATTTTATGAAGTCCCACATGTCAATTATCAGTTGTATTTTTGGAGCTACTGAAATCCTACTTAGAAAAGTTCTTATCTGTGTCTATATATAGAACTGTGTTCACTAGCATTTTCAGGGTATCAGGTCTTATGTTGAGATCCTTGATCCATCTGGAGTGGAGTTTTGGGCAAAGTAAGAATCTTTCTTTCTTTCCTTCCTTCCTTCTTTCTCTCTCTTTCTCTCTTTCTCTTTCTCTCTCTCTCTCTCTCTCTCTCTCTCTCTCTCTCTCTCTCTTTCCACATTGAAATCCAGGTTTTCCAAGGCCATTTGTAGAAGATATGTCCTTTTTTCCATTGTAATTTTTTGGCATCTGTGAAAAACAGATATCTGTAGTTCCACAGAGTTATGTCACAGTCCTCTTTCTATTTATTCATCTATGCATTCTCTTTTTGTGTGTGTGCCAAAACCAGCTGTTTTTATTACTATGGCTCTGTAGTGTAATTTAGAAAACTAGGTACAGTGATACCTCCTGCAGTATTGTTTTTGTTCAGGGCTGTTTTAGCTATTCCTGGTCTTTTATGCTCTCACATAAATATTGAGATACTTTTTCTATGTCTTCAAAGAAAGGCATTGTGATTGGAGCTACACTGAATCTGTAGACTGCTTTTAGAGGACAGCCATTTTCACAAATACTAATCCTGTCAATCATGAGCATGGGAGGACTTTCCTTTTGGTGTCTTCTTCTTTGTTCAGTATCTGAGTGCTTTTATTAGAAAGGTCACTTATTTCCTTAGTTAGTTTTATTATCTGTATTGGTTTCTAGGTGGCTATTTTGAATGAGATTGTTTTCCTGGTTTCTTTTTCAGTATGCTTGTAATTGGCATGTAAGAAGGCTACTGATTTTTGTGTTAGTTTTTGTATCCTTTCACTTTGCTGAAAGTATTTATCAGCTCCAAATATTTTGATGGAGTCTTAGGATCTCTTGTGTATAGAATCATATCATTTTCAAATAGAGATATGCTGACTTCTTTTTCAATCTGCATCCCTTTTGTCCTTCTTTTGTCTTATTCCTGTAGCTAAGACTTCAAACATTATATTAACAAAGAGTGGAGAGAGTAGATACTCTTGCCTTGTTCCTGATCTCATTGCAAAAGCTTTGTCTTTTTCCATTTAGAATGAAGTTGGCATAGGTTTGTTCTTAACAATGCTTTTTATCTTGAGGTATAATCCCTATATTCCTATGACTTTGGTTCTGACAGATGTTGGATTTTGTCGTAGAATGTGCTGCATCTAAATAGCCAACAATGTGACTTCATCTTTTAGCCTACTTATATGATGAATAATATTTATTGATTTAAATACATTGGGCCATACCTGCATCCCTGGAATGAAACCAATATGGTTGTGATGAATGGTCTTTTGTATATTATTTTTAATTTGGCTTGCCAATATTTTATTAATAATTTTTGCATTTAATGCTCATCAGGGAGATAGGTCTGTAATTTTATTTTTCTTCTCATGTGTGTGTGTTCAACAGGGTAATACCAACTTCATAAGAAGAATCGAAAGCCTTCCCTTTCCATCTTGTTAATAATTTAAGTGATACTGCTGTTAGTTCTTCTTTGAAGTTCTGGTGAAATTCTACAACAAATTCATGTGGCCTTTGGCTTTTTTAGTTGGGAGAACTTTTTATTGCTACTTTAATCTCATTACTGGTTTTGTTTGTTTGTTTGTTTGTTTTTTGGAAATTGTTGATTTCACCTTGGATTAATTTTGGTATGTTAACTGCATCAAGAAATTTTTCCTTTTTTTTCAGATTTTCCAATTTAGTCTAACAGAGGTTTTAAAAATGTGGTTTTTCAAATCTCATTAATATCTGTCTCAATGTCCCTTTTTGTTTATAACTTATTAGAAATAAAAATTTTTCTGTTATTTTTGGTTAATGTGTCTAAAGTTTTGGCAATATTGTTTATCTTCTTGAAGAATTATTCTTCATTAAACAGACTTTGTATTTTTGTTGTTCTATTTTATCATGAGATAATATCTATCTTCTTGAGGCAAGTACTGTCTATATCATATGTATAAGCTTATTATAACTGCCTTTTCTTTTCCCAAAGTGTCCTGCTTTTTAAGTAGTTATAGGAAAAATTTTATTTCCTCCCAGATTCCTTCACAGACTCATTGATGATTGAAAAGTGTATGTTGTTAATCTCCATGATGTAGCTTTCTGCAGTGTTTCCTGACATTGTTTCTAACTTTAATATGTCATGATATGATGAGATACAAGAAAGCATCTTATTATTTTGAGTTTGGTAAAACTTGGATTGGAGGCCTAAAACATGATCTATCTTAGAGAAAGTTCCATGGCTTCCAATGATGAGTATTAACTTCCGGAGTACAAATGGCTAGAGTGCGTATTTCATCTCCAGTTGTCTGAACCACAATTTTGTTGGTTTTCTTTTGTTTTAGATTATATCAATATAGACAATATAAAGGAGGGTGGAACTATTGAGATTATGTGAAGCTTTCTGTTCTTTTATGGACAATACCAAAAATACTGTAAAAGAAAAAAAATAGAATGAATAAATTATAAGTCATTTGAAAATGACAGAATTTTAGAGGCTTATTTCTGAACCCTGTATTGCTAGAATTCTCCAAGCACTTGTGGGGAGGGCATTGTGAGTCATTTCTGGACTCCATGGTCTGATGTAGAGGCTCAGACTCCTGGTAGTTTTTATCGGGTTTTTTTCTGATTTTTCTTCATGACTGTCATGAGCTTCTTAGCTTCATCTTATTCTCTGGCATATAGCACTTTGCTTTTGACTCACTAACAAAATCCATTTTCAACACTCATTCTCCAAGTCACCTTGTCACAGAAGAGTTTCTCCTGGTATTTTCTCAAGGGGAGTGCATGGAGTCGTGGAGAAATAAGCAGAAAAAGAAAGTAATTTAACTTTTTGGTAATTTCAAATCTTTTGGCTGGTTTCTCTGATGGGAGGTGGGGAGAAAGAGATAAGATGAGGAGCAGCTCAGCACTCTGAGATTAAAAGCAGCATCCTTGTGTTCTGTTGGATGGCTTAGAAGCTTTTGTCTCTGTTCTTCCCATGAAAACACAAGAAAACTGTTCCTTAACTCCTTCCGCACCGCATTCTTCTAGGTAACTTAGCACTTTGGAGACAGAATGACTGAAAATACTTTTTCATGAGCCTTCTCTTAGATCCCCTGCAGAGCTGGTCTGAAGTGCGTGCAGGCTCTCTGCAGAGATGGTTGATTCTGCTGTGCTCTGAGCACGTCAGTGTCTGCCTGGAAAAGCTACAGGCCCCCTTTATGAGCCGTGCAGGGGCTTCTCACAGTTGCAGGAAACTGCGCTTTGACAGGAAGTGGACAGGCTCCATTGTATCCAAGTCTCAATACATCAATAGCATTCATGTAGTAACACATCACTAGTGATGACTGATGAAAGCACTGAGTAGTGCGAGTTGTTTTTCATTTGCAAAAGAGTTTTCACTCATTAAGTGTGTACTGTGTGTTTTTAGATGATTTCATGAAAGTAATGAAATAACGAAGCCAGTGTCCTTTCTCCATGTTCCAACAGTCATCCTGTCTTCAGCAAGACATGTTCACTTCCGCCCCTACCTGAATACCACTCTGCAGCGCCCCTCACTCTCGAGATGCAGCCCATTGCTGACTCCACTGGCTGCATAGAGCACGGAGCCCTGTTGGACATGTCTCTGCTGCTGTGCGTCCTGCACCTGATACCCTGCCATAGTGCACTCACTGTCTCCCCTCAAGACTGCTAATGACGGAAACACTGGAGGACTCCCACACAGGGCAGGAGGAAGAGTCGGCAGCTTAGAGTTACTCTTGTGCAGGTGTATCTTGGTTATTATTAAAATTTTCCTCAGATTCCATAAGTTCACCTTCTTTCCTGTGTCTCTTTGCCCTGTGTGAATAGGCCCTTTCTGATGAAACAGATCCGTGTCCATCTCATTTGGAAAGAAGCAGATGAGCACATCATATCTGCGATACAGCATGAAACTAAGGGTACCGGCCCACACTTGAGCTACACAATCTTGGACAGGCCCTGGTTGCTCTTGTGATCTCTGCCTTGAATTTCTTTCTGGAAACATCATGTGATGATCTTGAAGTGACGATAAAGAGTTTCTGGGACATGTGGGGGTAAGACAAAGACTGCGCCAACATCATTGTCTCTAGTCTCTAGGAAGGTTGATAATATCTCCTACTGAGAAGGGAGAAGCCAGCATACCAGATAAGTAAGAACGGGTAATGCTTCAGCCACATCTGTGCAGCCAGCAAAGAACATATAAATGGGAGATCATCTGAGCTCTCAGTGAAGGCCCCTCCTGGAAAGATGAAGGCCATCTTCTTCAGCCTTTCTCTGCTCCTCCTTCTGGAGAAGCAAGCAGCTGGGGTAGGAATCTATGGTGAGTGCAGGGAGTCGCCTGGCAGAGAGGCTCTTGGGAGAGTGTCCATGTGGGTGTGCTGGCAGTGAGAATACCCTCCACAGGGTGATCTTCTTGATGGTCGTGCTCACGGGAACATCAGCGGGTCGATGGGGGAAATTCTGGGATAAGACCTGAAAGGGAGAAGTATAGGTAATGTAACTCAAAAATTCTTGTTATCAATTACCAGGTGGGACAAAAGGACATTATCTAGTAAAAACATCACCCCAACTTGGATTTATACACAAACACAATCTACTTTATGGGCAGAAAGAAGCACAGGAAGGCGTACCTGAAGAAAGCATTATTATGCAAACCAAGCACAGTGCTTATGGCCAGGATGCTGATGTTGAAGCTGACATGGAAGAGACTCCAAGTTTCCAGGGACAGAGAGATTTAAAGGAAGACATAGGTTGTGATGAAGAAGACAAGATGATTCCAAAAACATCCCAGATTCAATCCCAGTCACAAATAAAATCCCAAATCCAACTAAAATCCCAAGGAGCCCAACTGAAGTCCCAAACAAGCCGGCTAAAGACCCTAGGCCAGGTGAAGTCACAAATCAAGCTGAAACCCCAGGCGACCCCTTACCAAACATCAGTAAGTCTCCAAGGAGCCGTTCTTCATCAAATCAAGGGCAAAGGATATGACCTGGGGAAAGATCTACCAGCTCAAGACTACCAGCAGCAGCACAGGATGGTTCAGAGCCGCAAAAGAAAGCTTCGTAGGTCCTGGCAAGCAACAGATTTCTTACCGCAGCAGTCCCAACCCTATGATGGGTATATTTTGCAGCTCCAAGGTCAACTACAGGGCGGAGATTATTACACAAAATCTTTCCACCAAGCTCAAGGAATGTGCTACTGTCCAAAACGGAGGGTTAATCCTATATTAAGCTACCTTCACAGAATAATACATTCATTAATCAGTCAAGAACCAGTACACATTTAGAGGTAAGTGTCTTATGAAACAGGAGAGGTATCTACCCCAGTGTTTATAGATGGTGTGTGATAGACTCCCTGGGCCCATTCTGGGATTGGTAGTGAATCCTACAGCAATGGACATGCTGAATTGCAAAGTTAATCGAGTCAGGCTCCATCTCATGCAGAAGCAAGCATCTGATAGAGGCAGAAAAAGTTACCTGGGCTGTCACTGTGTCTCAAATTCTTCTTCTTAGTGTGTGTTTTCCATACATTTATTTTACACATGTGTAGCCATTAATTCTTGGAACATGTACCACTTATAAAATCATGTAAATTTAAGATGTATTATTGTAACTTCTTAAGCTTTGGATCCATAAGGCTCAGTGTCTTACCACATTGCTACAAAGTATTATTGGTCTTGTTTCCCGTACCAATTAATGTTCTTCAAGCACTTATCCTTTGGAGACATCAGATCCATGGGGTTTTGCTTCATCTTTGTGAATATGGGAGCTAAATGAGTCCAAGGAACCACCCTTGTTTTTGACAGAGGGGCTGTGAGAAGTGGGGCTCTAGCATGATGAGGAATCAGTTCCAGGGGCTGTTTGCTCTATCAGGAGAGAAATCTGAAGCATGGGGAGGAAAACAGTGTTACATGCATGTTTGCTTTAAGGGGAATTTTATGTGAAGAGAAGGAAAGCAACCGCACTGTGGGTCCAGTGAGCTGTAGAGGCTGGTACCCCAAATGGCCATAAGCTGGTCTATACAGACAAGAACGTGATCACGCTTGCTCCCTGTCTGCTGCCTTCACTAACATGCATCACCATCTATGTCCTCTCTCCACAGGAGTCACCTGACCTGTGCGGACTGTGATGTCTTCAAGATGCAGACTCTCCAATAGTCCTAGATGCCTTGCCCGGATGCCGTGACCCAATCACCCTTCACTCCGGAGACTCTCTAAACTTGGAGCATCCTCACCAGTGCTCTCTGATAGAGACCCTTTCTGACATCATTAGTTTTTTAAAAAAAATATGTTTTCAATTGGAATGGAATTATATCACTTTTCCCTACCCTTTCCTCGCCAACTTCTCCCCGGTACCCTCCTCCCATCTTCTCCCATGTCCCCACAACTCCCAAGTTGATATCCTCTTATTTTCGATTATTGCTTTTAAATACGTATATGTGTATGCGTATTCACAAATACATAAATATAACTTCCTGAGCATATGTTTGTTGTTTGTGTGCATGTGGATTCAGGGCTGACTGATCTAAACTGTACAGCCAGTTAGGAGCCCATTCCTGGGAAAGGCTTATTCTTCTTCTGTAGGAGTCAATGTTTGACTCATTCCTTGTTTAGGGATGGGGTACTGTGAATCTCCCTCTTTTATGTTAATATGCCCATTGATATTGACATTATTTCGGCCTTGTTTATGAAAAAAAAAATCTACTAGATACTGTTTCACTGCAGACTTCCTCATACAAGCTTTTTGCCTTCTCTTCTCCACTATGCCCTGAGCCTTAAGTGCAGGAATTGTGATATTGGTGTATCTGTTCTGGCTGGGATGCCAAAGACCCATTGGTCTCTGTCTTCTTTCCAGTTGCAGTGGTTTCTGTGATGGTGTCTATTTGTTAAGAGAGGCTTCTCTGCTGAGGAGTGCTAGCTGGGCTTCTTTGTGGGTGTAGGAATATGACTGAGAGGAATTATGCTGCTCTAGCAAAGTGGCGGTAATTGATTCTTCTCTAAGATCCATGACCTCACCAGCCCTGGGAAGGTTCATAAGCTCTCAGAACCAACCAGACGTGATTTCCATCCCCTTGATTGAGACTAACTTCTTC
>NW_026586589.1:107650-125489 GCF_907164565.1 Psammomys obesus
TCCTCCTCCTCCTCCTCCTCCTCTTCTTCTTCTTCTTCTTCTTCTTTCTTTTTAATGATTTAGTTGTTCTTGTGCATTGGTGTTTTACCTGCACGCATGTCTGTGTGAGGATGTCAGATCCCTTAGAGCTGGATTGCAGACAGTTCTGAGCTGCCATGTGGGTTCTGGGAATTGAACCCAGGTCCTTTGGAAGAGCAACCAGTGCTCTTAACCCCTCAGCCATCTCTCCAGCCCCCACCTACTTTCAGTTAGACATGTATTGGCTACTACCATTAGGAAGTGTGGCTTGCCGTACCTTGACGGATATCCTGTAAACAGGTTGGACTGTTTAATTGCTTCCTTCCCCTGGCAGCTCGCATTTTCTGGTACCATAATGGCTAAAACCAGAAAGAAGACTTCAGGTCAAATCATCTAAATATTGCATCCTACCTGTGCAGTGGCTTGTTCCCTCTCAACCCCTGGCAGGTAACCGCGGGCTGCAGCAATAGTTTACATTACTTTGGGAGTTACTTGGACTACCCTGACCAACCATAATTAAAAGGTTATTTCATGTCTGCTACTGAGGTTTTTGTTCTTATATGGTTCTTATGGGGAGCATTGTCAGCCCAAAGTGGCTTAACTTCCTTTAAGCTAATTATAGTGTATATTGTATGATTTTAGGTAAATACAAAATAAGTTGATTCCCTGAGGCATTATCAAATAACTTCGGTGTAATCTGTCCTTCATCTCTTCTTATCAGTCTGTGCTTACCTCTCTTCCCACTCCTCTTCATCATTTGAATCTCCTCCCCATTTTTTTTTTTATTTCTCACTTCATATCACTTGTATTCTTCTACTTCTCAACCCCTCCCCCCATTCTCCACCTATGATTCCTCTATGCTTTGCTGGTTTCTGCGGTTACTCCATGTTATACTTACACCTGAGGATTTGGATCTAGGAGCTACAGATGAGAGACAACATGCAGCGTTTGTCTTTCTGGCTCTGTCTCATTCAGTACAATATTTTCTAGGTCCATCCATTCACCTTCAAATTTCATGAACTCATTTTTCTTTACAGCTGAATAGTTTCTTGCTGTGTATATGTAACACATTTTCATTATTAATTCTTCTTTTGAGAGATATTTGGGTTGTTTCAGTTATAGCTCTTATGAATAGGGTGGCTATGAATATGGTAGAGTATCTGTGGAGTAGGAATGCCGAGCCCCTTGCGTGGTACACCTGAGTCAGTCAGCAGATTTGTTTTTAGCTTTTTGAGGATTCTCCATACTGATGTCCAGAGTGATGGCACCAATTTGCATTCCCACCAACAATGAACAAAAGTTTCTCTTTCTCCTCATATTCTCATAACCACAGCAAGAAAGGGAAAAATGCCAGAGAAAAGAAAAATCTGAATTTCTACATGCAAAAGAATAAAATCAGATACATGTCTGCACACAAGTAAGATCCAAGTGGATCACAGACTTCAATGACGCCTATGGACAGTTAAGTGGTTTGGGTGAAGGATGGCTTATACATTGCCTGTGTTTTAATAAACAACCCCCCATTGGTATTCATTCAAACAACTTAATTAAACTCAATTTGTTAAAAAAGAAAGAAAGAAAAAGACATCAAAGCAGAAGGAGGTCTGTTGGGAAGAAGAAAGTCTTTATTGGAGGAGGGGAATTGGAAGTGTTAATGGGACTTAAATGTTCAAAACTCAGGTTATATGTGTATGAAGTTGTTAAAGAAAAGAAAACGAGTTCTTCAAATATTCTTTATCCCACCTGAGATCAGCCCTCATGACCCTTTTCTTAATGGGGCTTCAGAAATCAACATCTTAGAAATGTCAGAAAGGATATATTTGAAAGGATTGTTGTGACAAATTGTGCTGACTTCATGAAGCAGTGGTTGTAGCTTCTCCTCCAATATCCATGACTTCACTAGCACCAAGTACTTGGCTAGGTTGTCAAGCATGGTTTCTCTCTTCTTGAGTGGGCCTTAAATTCATTAGAGAGCCATTGGTTACTGCCAACGTATGTATACCACTACTGCACCCTTAGAATTGTTGTGTTGAGTGTAGCTGATGGCTGCTACACCCATAACAGTCTCACCAATGTGGCTGTCTAAGGATGAGCCAAACAAGGACGACACAAGCAGACATGCCAAAGTGGATAGGGAAGGCCTATGAGATCTAAATTCTGCCTAAAGAACCACAGGTAACTAAGGAACGTTCTTCCCTCAGGAAAGAGCACATCAACTGGTTAAGCAATACCAAGTGGTCATCTTTGAAAACATACATATGTGTAACATACAGACTGAACATGCATGTCATTAGAATCAATGCAAAAACAAAGATCCCATGAATTTGAAAGAGAGTAAAAATGGATATGTAGGACGGTTTGGAGCAGGAAAATAAAAGAGGGAAATTATATAATTATGTTATAATCTAATTTTTTTAAACCTCACTATGAGAAAAAAAAAAAGAAAAAAAATTTAAATGGCCAAGTGCTTTGATCCACTGATGCCTGCAAGCATCTCAGTCTACAGAAGCCTATCTCTCCCTCCCTCAGTTCGACTATTTTTTCTCTTCTTCAGTTCTTTTCAGAAGCATTTGTCTGTCCATATATGCTGACATATGAAATCTCAACCATTTCAATAAGAGTTCTAGTTTTATTTCTGCTGCTGTGACATGATACTTTGATTTTTAAAATTAAGGATAAAGGTTTTATGTTGGCTTGCAATATTAGTCTACTGTCCATTGTGGGAAAATCAAAGTAGGAATTTGAAACAACTAGTCACATCTTATCCACAGTCAAGACCAACTGAAATAAATGCATGTATGCTTCCTGTTCCACCTGCTTTCTCCACTCTCACTACTCCACAGTGCAGGATCCAGACCCAGGGAATGGTGCCACCCACAGTGGGCCAGAGCTTCCCACATTAGTAAACATGACAAAGACAATTCCCCACAAGCATGCTCACAGGGCAACTTGATCCACCTAATCCCTCACTGAAACTCTTTTCATGGGTGATTCTAAGTCAGATCAAGTTGACATTTAAAGCTAGTCACCACAAGGAATGCATTTTTTTTAAATATCATCTTGAGGAACAGGTGCAGATACCTACAGCCAGACCTTATGTGTAGACAAGTATAAATTGGAGGTCTTCAGGAAATCCTTCACTTCATAAGCCAGGAAATCCTGAGGAAGTGGAAGTGGAAAGATTGTAAAAGCCAGAGGAGATGGAGGACGCCAGGAGAACCAGGCCCTCTAAATCAGCTACGCCAGGTGCTATGAGTTCACACAGACTGAAGCAGCAAGCACAGTGCCTACACAGGCCTACACCAGGTGCTCTACATAATTATAGCTGTTCGCTTAGTATATTTATGGGATGCCTGACTGAGAATGAGTGGGTCTCTGGCTTTTGTACCTGCTTTTGGGATTCTTCTCTTCCTGTTGCGTTGTTATAAACAATGATGAAAATCCCAACCATTCTATCTCACCAATAAAGACTCAGGAGACAGATGCTGGGTTAAAAACCTGCTGGCTCAAAAGGCAGAGAAAGCACCCAGCTGACCTTCCTTCTAAGCTCAGTTCTGGATGAAAAAAAACCAAAAGGTTCACTAGTACAACTGACAGCCCAGGAGGAAAAAGCCAAAAACCCAAGGCTGAAGGCTTCCTAGTTCAAAGCCCAAAAAGCTAGAGAGCTCAGGAACTGAAGCCTAAGCTAAAGCCAGAGCTTGAGCTAAAAGCTCCTTCTTCTCCATGCTGTCTTAAATACCTCTCAACTCAAAGTCCCTCCTACTCTTTAATCCTTGTATGCTGTTTCTGGCTCTGACGCTTGACCTAAGGTTAACTATTAGATCCGGTATACAGAGAGCTCTTGGATTAAAGATGTGTACCAGGGCTGGGTGAATGACACCATAATTACCTGTTTACAATAAACAGAAAGTTCTTGGATTAAAGGTGTGTGTTAGGGCTCAACCAAACCAAGCAGTAAACAGGGTTTTACAGTTCACAATTTTGGGGTTCACAATGGGATCAAATATCCTGCAAACTGTTGGGTCGCCATGTCTAACTTCAATATGATAGTTTTTGCTTCATCTTACTATATTTTGTTTCATCATGTTTGGTTGTTATCACATCCTGATTAACCCTCCCCCCCCCCTTCTAAGTCTTCTCCTTTCCCCCATTCTCCCCTCTCTTTCAAGGTCTCCCTTGGGTACCAACCCTCTCTGGCACATTAAGTCATTGCAGAACTAGGCACATCCTCTCCCACTGAGGCCAGAGAAGGCAGTCCAGTTAGAGGAACTGGATCCAAACAGAAGCATCAGAGTCAGAGGGCTCCTGCTCCAGTTGTTGGGGGAATCCACATGAAGAAAAACCTGCACATCTGCTGCATATGTGCAGGGGCCTAAGACCAATCCATTCATGCACTTTGGTTGGTGTTCAGGATCTGTGGGCCCCCATGGGCCCAGGGCAGTTGACTTTGTAGGAGTACTTGACCCTTCCAGCTCCCACAACTGTTCCTGTAACTCTTCCATAGAACTCCCAGAGCTCTGTGTAATGTTTGGGTGTTTGGGTGTGGGTCTCTGCATCCGCTTCCATCAGTTGCCAGGTGAAGCCTCTCAGAGGAGTTATGCTAGGTTCCTGTCTACAAGCATAGCAGAGTAATATTAATAGTGTTGAAAGGGTTAGACTAACTTTGTAACCTGTATGTCTTCTAAAGCCTATAGTTTTGAGTTTTAGGTCCAGGTTAAGCTAAAGCCTCTTAGTACCTTTCCAGAGAATGGAGAAATGTGACCCTATCTATGAGGACAGATAGAAAAAAAAAATTGAGCAAGCAATGACCTTCACTCAGCAAAAAGAAGGACCAGACCGTTGTCTTCGAGATAGTGTTTCTTAGCAACCAACCCAGATGGCCTCAATCCTTCTTCTGAGTGGCTCCTGACCTCCAGCCAAAAGTCTGAAGGCCCAATCTTCAAGGATGAGCTAACCACCCCCACCTTCAATTGCAGCTGCATCCACACTTGGCAGGACTGGCCAAGCTTGAGCACCTAAGAGTAACCAATTATCTTACTTTATAGCTTCCTCATCCAATCCTAAATTGCCAAAACTGCAACTTCAAATTTCCGCAATTTTTCTTTTAAAAACCTAAGGTCTTTGTCTCCCAGTGCCACTCTTTGCTGACCAGCAGGGGTGACCCCATTGCGCAATGGTTAATAAACCTCTTGCTTTTGCAACGCGTCATGGTCTGTGGGAGTTTCTGGGAAGGGCCCGATCTTGAACTCCTGAGCTGTGAGACCCCAGGTCTTACAGTGTCAGAGGTTGATTCTCTCCCATGGGATGGATCTCAAGTAGGGCCAGTCTTTGATTAGCCGTTCCTTCAATCTTTGCTTCATCTTTGTCCCTGCACATGTTGTAGGCAGGACAAATCTTGGGTTGAAGCTTTTGTGGGTGGGTTGATGTCCTTATCCCTTCACTGAAAGTTCCGCCTGGCTACAGGAGGTGGTCGCTTCAGGCTCCATATCCCCCGCTGCTAGGAGTCTCAGCTATGACCTCCATAGACTTCCAGGGGCCTCTTCTATTCCCAGGTCTCTGGCAAATCCCAGAGATGCCGCCCCGCCTCACATTTTTGTTCTCTCACTCAGCCCTCTCTCCTCCACTGTCCATACTGCTAAATCCTACCCCTGCTCCCCTCCCCATCCCTTCTCCTACTAGTTCCCTCTCTCCATCCACTTCCAGTGCCTATTTTATTTCCCTTTCTGAGTGAGATTCAAGTGTCCTCCCTTGGGCCCTCCTTATAATGTAGCTTCTTTGGATCTACGGATTGTAGCACAGTTATCCTGTTCATTGTGACTAAAAGCCACTTATAAATGAGTACATACCATGTCTTTTTGAGTTTGACTTATGAAGTGGAAGTTTCTGGTTTCTTTGAAGATTGAGTTTAGTCATGTGACGTTTTGCCCAGGTTGGCTTGTAACAGGGCACATGATGTTTTACTGTGAGTCCCCACAAACAAGGGGCATGACTTTGGCCAGCGGAGAACAGCTGGGCAGACTTTGAGGAGAGGAAATATATAGAGGTCCACTCACAGAAGACATCACTTTCTGGACCTACAAGAGTCAAAGTAATGCGGTATATCACAATCAAGTAATAAAAACAACAAAAAACAACATGGCAAAAAAAAAAATGTACGTGAAATGTTAGATCATTTGTACATATAAAATTCCCTGTGCTAAGTAAACAGAAATTTGATCCCCAAACAGGGAATGCATGGATTAATATATGTAGAATTCTTCTTCTTCTTCTTCTTCTTCTTCTTCTTCTTCTTCTTCTTCTTCTTCTTCTTCTTCTTCTTCTTCTTCTTCTTTTTCCTCTTCTTCTTCTCCTCCTCCCCCTCCTCCTCCTCCTCTTCCTCCTTCTCCTTCTCCTCCTTCTTTTTCCTCTTCCTCCTCCTCCTCTTCTTCTTTTGGGGGGGTTTGTTTTCTGTTTGTGTTTTATGTGTTTGTTTTGTTGTTTGTTTGTTTGTTTAAGACAGGGTTTCTCTGTGTAACCCTAGCTATTTTAGAATTCACTCTGTAGATCATGTTAGCCTTGAACTCAGAATCTGCCTGCCTCTGCCTCCCAAGTGCTGGACTTACAAAATATGTGAAATAAAACACCAAAATAAGAATGCCCTTTTCTTCAGTGGTGTAGCCCTCGTAAGTTGCCCTTGTTCCATTAAATAATCCTCACCCACACTCAGACAAGAAATCCTAATTGACCCACTGGGTCACACACAAAGAGAAGGCAAGAAAGCAGGAGCTGGACCTGTTCAGAAGGAGGGTTTCAATGAGGGAGAGAGGGGGTGAGGTGGAAGAATGAGACGTGGAAATGGCTAGAATTACATAATGTACAAAACAGTCAAACAATAGAAACATTTGCTGAGAGTCATAGCCAAACTTTGGGCAGAGTGCAGGGAATCTTATGAAAGAAGGGGGAGATAGAAAGACCTGGAGGGGACAGGAGCTCCACAAGGAGAGCAGCAGAACCAAAAAATCTGAGCCTGGGGGTACCTGCAGAGAATGAGACCCCAACCAAGGACAGTGCATAAAGAGGACATAGACTCCCTGCACAGATGTAGCCCATGGCAGCTCAGTCTCCAAGAAGGTTCCCTGGTAATGTGAACAAGGACTGTCTCTGACATGACTCAGTGCCTGGCTCTTTGATCACCTCCCCCTGAGGAGGGAGGCAGCCTCATCAGCCCACACAGGAAGACAATGTAGCCAGTCCTGATGAGACCTGATAGGCTAGGGTCAGAGGGACTAGGAGAGGATGACCTCCCCTATCAGTGGACTGGGGGACGAACATGGGAGGAGAAGAAGGGGGAATAGTGCGATTGGAAGGGGATGAGGGAGGGGGCTACAGCTGGGGTAAAAAGTGAATAAATTGTAATAAATAAAAAAATAAATAAATAAAAAGGAAAAAAGCATGTAAAACACACACACACACACACACAAAACAAACAATAAAAACATTAAAAAAATTTTAAAAGTCATCTTGGAGAAACAGACCAGAGGATTAGTTATAACAGTTGGAAGGTGTGTCTTCTACATGAAAACTTTGCTATCTAAGTGATCTACTTTCTGGTGTTTTTTTTTTTTTTTAAGAACTTATTTATTTATTATTTATACAGAAATTCTGCCTGTGTGCCAGACGAGGGCACCAGATCTTATTACAGATGGCTATGAGCCATGTGGTTGCTGGGAATTGAACTCAGGACCTTCAGAAAAACAGCCAGTGTTCTTAACCTCTGAGTCATCTCTCCAGCCCCTACTTTCCAGTATCTAAGAAGCTTTCAGAAAAGGCAAATTCTTTAGGGGAAGATAACATAGAAGAGTAAAGATGGCTTGCAGGTCCAGGTCAGGCACAGGAACCACCCATGGTCAGTAAAAGCCGTATCTATCTCTAGGCCTATGACCAGCATTTGTACACAGGGAAAGTTCAGGTGACAACCCTGAACTTGAACTCCATTTCATATCTTTTGACTGAAATAAGGTAGGGCTGCCCCACTTCTGGGATTTTATGTCAGGAATTTAATTTAATGTATTCATAAGTATATTTGAAGCTTTCAGAAAGGAAAGAATGACTTTCAGTGTGGTCAACACACCTGCCTCTGACTCCACAATCCAGAGCCACATGACCAGGTGTCAGAGCCACTATCCCTTTGATTTTAGAAAGTATAACCTTCTCTAGTTACAGAAAGCAGTTACTCCTTAGCTTTGGCTTCAGAGGATTTGAACTATCACTATGTGCCCTATGAAGAGAGCATCAAAACAGAGATATTGCTTCAGTCCTCCTCAACTTTCAATTTTTATAATCTTTCTGTCCCTCTTCTGTCCACCAGACTGTCCCTCTTCTGACTCAACACAGCTGTGAGTTCACCTAAGCAAGATCAGTCAACATTGTAACAGAGCAGAGAGGGGACTCATAGACCCCCACCTCTAACCGAGGAGCTATGGCTTTGAGGAGAGAGAGAATTGTCTGAAAGTGTGGGTCCTGGTAGGTCAGCCACACTCTAGTGAATGGCTCAATGACAAGGATTATATGGAATCAGTGAGTTATTAAAAAAGAGGACACGAAGTTGGGAGGTGTAGTAAGGTGAGGAGCGGATTTTGGAGGAACTTCCCACCAAAAGGGGGATGAACGTTTTCAAGATACATGATATTAAAGAATAAATAAGACACTATATTAAAGCACAGCTTTTGAGCTTTAGAACAGTTAGAACACAGTGGTGTTATTTCTTTGGAAGTCTGAAGATTTGGTGGATAGGAGTCTATTTTCTTATAATTTCCATATTTGGAATGAACGCATGTCCAACATGTCTCAATTTTATGATGAAAATATATTGCTAGTGTAGATGATAGTATGTTTTTTTATTTTTAAGATCATAATATAATTATGATACATCATTTCCCCTTCCCTTTGCTTTCCTTCCTCTAAACCCTCCCATATGTCTTTTTTTTTCTCTCTCTCTCAAATTCATGGCCTCTTGTTTCCTTAATTGCTATTATGAATACCCTTCTGTAGTTCTAAGTGTAATCTGCCAAGTCTATGCAATTGCTCTTTCCTTGGGGAGGCTATTATCCCACCTCAGCATTCCTTAATTACCTGTAGTTGTTTGTTTATTTGTTTGAATGGTTTTTGTAAAGCTTTGTCTGATGATGAGGGATGAAGACTACATTTTATCTGTTGGTATAAAAACAGACATTTAAAATCCAGTTAGAAATTGTGCTGGTTTATTAAACTGGCGTTTGTAGCCCATGACTTCAATAGCCCTAGGCACCCTACTAGGTTCCCAGTACCAGGTGTGGTTTTCCTCTTGCTAAGGGCATCTTGAGTCCAGTTAGAGAGCTGTTGGTGATAGCCAAGGTATGTGTGCCAGTGCTGGGCCCTTAGAGTTCTATCATGCCACCCTCATCACCAACAGTGAAGGGTGGAATAAGATAGACTTTAAAGTTTTGGAAGAGAGCGAACAATTTTTACATACAGGAAGGCAAATATTAGAAGACAGGATGCAAATTGTTAGAGCCCTGGCCAAATTAAATATTGGCTTCTAATTTTCTAGGAAGTAAAATCTAGAAACTGTTTAGAAATGAGGTTGCTGAGATTGTTTATACTCAACAAAATGAGGTCACAGACGTACAACTCACAGTCAGTTTGGATATCCTTAAATATCTGCGTATCCTTAAATATCTGTGCATATAATGAATTTGCTTAAAGTCCAACTCCCTTTATTTTCCCTCCAATTTCTATACCACCTCCATTATTGCTTCCCAACTTCGCATGTTCTTTAAAAAAAAAAAAAACCCCACTGAGTCCATTTAGGGTGCATGGGTGTAGGGTGATCTCCTCAGCATGAGTAGCCTCTCAGGGACGGCATCCTCGAGAAAATTTATCATCCCTCCCTCTGCAGCCATCAATTGACAACAGTTGCTCATCGAAGAGTGGGCATCGTGTCCCCTCCTTTAAGGTTTTATGCTTGTAAACAACTGCTGTGGAATAGTATGTGCAACAGACTGTTGTGCCTGGCAAATACTGTTTCGCTGAAGATATCTGCTATCCCTGGATCTTAGGATTTTCCTTTCTCATCTTCTGAGATGTCCCCTGTTTGGGTAAGAGGTATAATATAGCTACCCATAGACTGAGTCCTCTGCCATCTCTTGTTCTCTGCACATTAACCAGTTGTGGATCTCCGTATCAATAATTACTGTAAAAAGAATTTCACCTGATGAAGGTGGAGAACCTGCCTGCGCTATGGGTATAAGGATAAGAACTTAGGGGTCAGTTTATCACTATGTCCAGTTAGCCGAACAATAGTTGTAGGTTCTTCCCTAGGCTCTATGCCCTAGTGAGCCTCAGACTTGGGGTCTAGTTAAGAGCACCAGACATGAGTTTCTACCTTGTGGTATGGACTTTAAACCCACTCAGAACATGGTTGGTTACTGTGCTAACATTCATGTCACTATGATACATGAAAAATGTTCATAATCCTTAACCATCAGAGAGAGAGGGATTATTGGTGAGAACTACAATGGGATTCTTTATATATTTTCTGAGAATTTTATACATTAATGTATATGTAAGCACAGAAGAGGGACTCTTTGGGTGAAGGAAGGCGACCACTGAGAGGTGGAAGAGTGATGGGTAGACAAGGTAATGGAAGGGTGAGTGTGAGCCAAGTACATGAAGTTCAGGTAAGGAAATGTCACAGTGGAACCCATTCTTTTGTACTGGGCTGAAGAAAGAACATAGATTACAAAAAAACCCAGATCGCCAAATCTGAGATAGGGGAGCTGTGTGGTATCTGGAGGAGTCTGTCGAATCCTTTTCCATTCAACCTCATGCAGGCTTCAGAGATTAAGCTGAGCCGATGAGCAGCTGACCTGGACCTCAGTGCTGGTTATCTCAGCACTTTCTGTATGCCAAGAACAATCTCTTACTGGGCTTAATAATAAGAAAGATATGATAATGCTGACCTTATTTATAGGTCAACAAACAAAATCATTGCCCAGTCCTCTCTACCAAAGACACAGATAACACAAAGGGGCTTAGGATTTGTAAAATAACAACTAATAATGATAATAATAATAAATTAAGTAGGTAAAGTAAAAAAACAAAGATGGGAAAAAGAAAACCAGCCAGCATAGAAAATGAAGGTGCTGATGAAGGGAACATAGAGGGAGCAGCTGGTAGAGAAGAAGCACTGAACACGGTATCTTGATGTTCTAAGGAGAAAGCCATCTTGGAACGATGAAGAGAAAAGATGACTTTAAAGTACGATTGTCAATGGTTTTCTCTTAGAGAGAGTAACAAGCAGTATGGTCTTTTCCTCAAGAATAGATAGAAAAACTTAAACTGTACAAATATCATGGGAAAGCACAGACATGTGTCTAGAAGCTTCTGGGCTCAGACTGAGGGATTTGGTACCCAGCAACACCGTGAGCTACTCAGTTCTGTTTAAAGGTCCTGCAGAAACTTCCCTGAGACTCTGGAGGAGAAAGAACTTAGAGGAGATTAAACTCCCACTGAGTAAAAGAACAGGAGGGGGAAGAGGAACAGTTCCCAGGGCAGCTCAGTGTGTCTTCCAGACAAACAGATCCTGTCATTTATAGTCACCAGTGGTCTGCTCTTCTAATACAGGGACAATCAGGTGGGTCCCAAGAAGATAGGAAAAGTCCCCAGGAAGTTACTGTGTTAGCTGGCTTTTCCTTGCTATGACAAAAGCCTGATGCAAATTATTTAAAATAGCGAAGGGTTTCTTTTGCCTTATGGTTTCCCAGGCTTCAGTCCACAGTTGGTTTGCTTCATTGCTAGCAGTCTGTGATAAGGCTGAACATCACAGTGGCAAGAGCCACCACGATGGAGAAATCTTCTCACATTGTGATGGCCAGTAAGCAGAGTGGAAGAGAAAGGTCAGGAGGGGCAGACGTACCCCACCAAGGCATGTCTGCAGTGGCACTTCCTCCTTTCCATCACCCACAATAATATTGTCAAGGAATTAATTTAACAATGAGTCAATCCACTTATGATGTCAGAGGTATCAATGTATAAACAAGCCCTTCTCAGTGATGGGATCCTCGAGGTGAGAACCAAGCCTTACACATGTGAACCCTTCTCGGGGCACATCATAGCCAACTGGACACATCATGGCGCAACTGCAGCTCGGCAAGCCTGGGAGCTATCACGCACAGAAGTCATTGTTTAACACCATCTGTACTAAGACCCTTCCTCTGTATTTTCAATTCATTCACCATATGGGTCACACCTCCATAAGCTCTAAGCACCTCCTACTAACAAGCCTTCAACACTTGGACCTATGGGAGGGGCTAAGAAGATTTGCTGTGGCATTGGGTTGATCAGGAGTTCTGACAAGCACCTTTTATATTCTGCCTGTCTCACTTCTCAATTTACTGTTTCAGCAGCTTTTATCACAAGGCTCACAGGCAAAGTACATGTGGGGAGGGCTAAGACAGAGCTAGCTTCAGGTAGTTGTGTCCTGTCAGAAGTGGACATTCCTGGCCACAAGATCTCTCAGGACACAGGCTGGGTGGACTGATGATGCTGTGTCTGGGGGAAAGTTTGGCTGCTTGTCGCTGTTTTGAGTGATTTGAGCAGAGTACCCAACACTGACCACAACTAGAGTTCTTGTGCCCATAGTAACTTTAAGATCTGAAAGCTCTTCTCAGAGTGTTTCCTCCTTGGTGATCAGGGTGGCTCCTTGGTTGACAGCTGGAGTCTTTTTGCCGCCTGCATGGACACTCATGTGGGAAGAATCCAAGGGCACAGCCTGAAGTTGCAATGCTTATGGCAAGCCTACCGCTTGGGAGAAATCTTGTGTTTAGAATGGATATAACCACTCAGTTTATCAGGGTGCCAGTGGTGGAGGAGGTGAAGAGAATGTGAATGAACAGAGCATAGGCCAGTGTGTTTCTGTGCTATTACCGCTGCTTTTTTCACAGAAATATGTAAGCATCTTGTTCAGATAGGAGGTACTTTCCTCCATCTTATTTGATAAATTTTTAGTTTTTCTGAATAATTTTGTGCTGAAATATGTCAGCCAATTATTCATATAATGTTACCTATTTCTTATACTCCTAAAGATATAATTTCATGTTCAAAAAAAAAAAAAGAATATGACTTTCTGGATTTTGTTTGGGTTTTTTTTTTTTTTCTGACTTAATTCAACTGATCTTTTACATGTTAGTGGTCCTGAAATGCTTGGAAACTCTTGATTATATGTTCACTCTGTTTAGGTTCAATTTCCACCATTCACATAGCTGCTAACAAGCATCTGTAACTCCAGTTCCAAAGGCTCAACACCCTCTTCTGTACTCTACAGGCACTGAACATACGTGGCTCACAGGCAGAATTTCTGTATAAATAATAAATAAATAAGTTCTTAAAAAAAAAAAAAACACCAGAAAGTAGATCACTTAGATAGCAAAGTTTTCATGTAGAAGACACACCTTCCAACTAATCCTCTGGTCTGTTTCTCCAAGATGACTTTTATTTATTTATTTTTTATTTATTACAATTTATTCACTTTTTACCCCAGCTGTAGCCCCCTCCCTCACCCTAATGAATAACACAAAAATTATTTTTAAAATTTGAGTTATTTAAAACCTGGGATTTTAAGATATTAAATTGGAAGCACAAGATATGAGAGAATAATAAAGAAATAAATAATAGTGTATTGTCTCAATAATTGTATCAGTACCCAAGATGATGAAATTCATAGAAACACATAATGAATTAGTAGATTATGAGGCCCTGAGATGAGTTATAATGTCACAGATTTGGGTTGTGCTGTGAAAAACTACTGGAGATAGATACTAGCAATATGAATGTGCTTAATAGAATGAAGCTGAAAAATCAAAAAAATATTTATATGGTAAGTTTTATGTCGCACATATTAAAGAGTGGGGTTCTTCCTTCATATAGTTGTAGACTGATTCTGTACACCCAGGCATAGATGTTTGTGTAATCTGAACAGCTTCGGAACTGACCTGACTTGGGCCATTATCGGAAGTGAACAAAGGACAGAGAGAGACAGAAAAGCTGGGACCAGGTGGGCCACACACTCTAATGGAGACGCATGGGCAGCTTATTGATTATACAAGACATGAAGAAGGAGATGGGTTAGCTAATCTCAGTAGGAGATCTCTGTAGGGGAGCAGCCCCAAGATAAGGAAGCCGTGATTGGCACTTTCTGTACATACTGGTCTTAGTTAAAGGTCAGCCATTCATTATCATCCATACTTGGGCCAAATGAAGGCTTTGTCATTCTCTTGGCTCTGAGGCGTTGGCATCCTTACCATAGCCATGCTCTTGTCACCAATACACATTCACTTGGGACTTCACCCACTCCACACAGATGGTGAGCCTAGGGTAGATCATTTTGGAAAGCTTTCTGTAATCCCATAATATTCACACACTTGGTTTTCTGCCTATTCTTAGGATGATTTATCTTATTATATTTTTAAGTTGCCATGTAATTTTCTTGCATAGAATTAAGCAAAAACCTCTTTTAAATTTCCTTTTCTGTTCCCTAAGCATATTATCCTATGATGTCTGAGTCAGATTTCACCACCTTTGCTCATAAAATGTTTGTAAAAGGATGTTTGATTCCAACCCACCTGGGTACAAAGGAGATACTGAGACTCAGAGCCAAACTTTGGGCAGAGTGCCGGAATCCTTATGGAAAAAGTTCCTGGAGGGGACAGGAACTCCACAAGAAGAACAACAGAAACAAAATACCTGGACCCAGAAGGTCTGCAGAGACCAATATTCCAACTAAGGACCATGCATGAAGAGGACCTAGGCCCCTGTTCAAAGGAAGCCCACTGGCTGCTCAGTTTCCAAGTAGTAAGAGGTACAGGGGCTGTCTCTGACATGAACTCAGTGGCAGGCTCCTTGATCACCTCCCCCTCAGGGGGGGAGGGGGTGCAGCTTTGTCAGGCCACAAAGGAAGATGATGCAGCCAGCCTTGATGAAACCTGATAAAGCTAGGGTCAAATAGAAGGGGAGAAGGTCTTTGTGTATCAGGGGACTAGAGAAAAGGCATAGGGGGAGATGAGGGAGGGTAGGTGGAACTGGGAGGAGACAAGGGAAGGGGCTGCAGAGGGGATACAAAGTGAATAAATTGTAATAAATAAATATATAAATAAAATTAAATTAAAAATAAAAACTATTCAGCAAAAGTTTTACTGGCATTCACCAGAAATAAGTATGCATGATTTATAAATTATTTGCTTTTCTGTTCTTTCAGTAACTCATTTCTCTTTTCATTTTTTGCCAGTATATTGAATAGTTAAATTTAAATTTTCTTTTCAATGCATTCTCTTCTGGTATGTACAGCATAAATGCACTATATTTGTGATCTTCAACTACCTGAATTGTTTGTATACCTTATCCTTGAGTTTTATATGCATTTTAAAAAAGAAAAATTTATTTCTTAATTCAGAAATATGATCAAAGCTGTCAGAGCCTTTCTTTTATTCCTCCAATTGAAGGATTTCCTGGATTTTTCTAAAACAACAAAAAGAGACATGAGATAGGAGTATACGGTCAAGCAGGAACAGTAAGTAATCTTATGTTAGAATCATTTCAGTGTGACTCACTGGTCTTCTGGGGAAAATGATCGCTTCCCCTGGGACAGAGACCAGCTCAGTAAGAGGTCAGAGTGGCTCTGTGGAAAAGAATGTAACTCATGTGTTTTATATTATGTTTATTGTGTGCATTTTCCTTTTGCAAAGACATGATTGGGTTTTTAATTTGTCCCTTCCATTCAGCACTACCCAGATTGTTGGGGTGGGACGGCAGGAAATATGTCTTAAAGTAGACTTCCTTCCAAAACTATCTCCAGATGGTTCTGAATGCAAATTGGGACACTGCAGAGGTGTTTTCTTCTACCAAGAACGTGGCCTCAGCATTGTCCCTTTGAGTCTGTAGCTCCATCACAAATATCATAATGAGCCATTTACGTTGTATTCATGGTTGCGCAAAGCTGTGTTTCTAAACAAGAAGGCAAGTCTCCCATCTTGTCTCAGGATAGTAACGACATTGCCAGTGGCAGGAAGTATTCATCACAGCCCATTGCAGTTGTATAACACTCCCGTCTGAATTTCTCCATGATACTTTAACTATCCTTATTTTCTGAGGAGTCCATGACATACACTCAGTAAGGAAGCCAACGCTTTTTTGTTTGGTTTATTTTTTCAACAGTGATTCATAGTCTCATTCAATTGTTGTAATGCAGCAGCCCCCTCCTTTAAAACGGAGCATTAGAACGCCTCTGCACCTCCTATGCAAAGTACCTGGGAACATCATCAACGTTCCCAGGAGCAAGTTTAAATTCCTCTGCTCCTCACTTTGCCTTCCAGATACATCCCCAAGCTCATTTCACTGCGCGCATAGACCATTTGAAAGGCTGCCAGCAAACCACAGCTACCGCCATCTTCTCATGCCAATGTTTTTAGAGCAGACTGATCTCAGAAGCACACGTTCATGTCTCTCCTAATAAATAGAGACACGGGCACCATCGATGTTGATTGTTCTACACCTCACAGCTACTTTTGGACCCGTATTCCAGTTATTTTTTCCCAGAGCTGAGGTTTGATTCAAGAGCCTCACACTTTCTAAGCAAGTGGTTTACCACACAGCTGCATTTTCATCTCCATTTCTTCTTCAAACTTTGTAATTGGGGCTTCCTTATGTGTAATTCTCCCCTATGTCCTTCTATACACGTGAGTGCTCCTTTGCATGTAAATGAGAAGCTATGTCAAACAATGTCGTGATGGAAAGAGCACCACGACACTGTGACTGAGAAAACTTGGTCAGGCCTGGGTTACTTTCAGAGCATGGAAAAAGTCTCTTCCCTACTCTACTCTACTCTGGATTTTGCTTGAAAATGCAGAAAGTGTGCCACAAACATGGTGGGTTGATAAAGATTTGCTGAGGCTTATGACATAGGAAAAGGTCTCTGACATTGCGTCCCTGTACAAAGTATTTGGGACATTACCAATGTCCCCAACTGTGCAGAGGGGAGGAAGTTGACATTTAGAGATAAGCTTTTTAAAAGGGCAGTGCCTTTTGTAGCTTCAGCCACATCCAGGTAAAGGAGATATAAATGAGCAACTCAGCTCAGATCTCAGTGAAGGTTCTTCTTGACAAGATGAAGTCCCCTATCTTCATCCTTTCTCTGCTCCTCATTCTGGAAAGACAGGCAGCTGTGGTTGGACTCTACGGTGAGTTTGGAGATGGTGCCTAGAGGGAAGGTCACTGAGGAAGAATGTCCTTAAGGGTAATATGGGAATGAGTTGATCCTTCTATAGAATGATTTTTTTTTTTTTATGAGAATTAGTTCTTCTCTAGCCAAACCCAAAACCTTTGTGGGGACATCAACAGTTTTATGAGGAAATTTTTGAAATAAGACTTTGAAGAAGCTGTTCAGATAATGTAACTTAAACATTCTTCTTATAAATTACCAGGTGGGATAAAAGGCCAATTCAGTAGTGCATCAGGATTTAAAGGTCTTGGTTACGGCCTTAAAGGAAGAAGCATCGATTCAGCTGAAGAAGGTCTTTTCCTGCAAACAAAATTCAAAGGATATGGCCAGGATGGTGGCATGGCACAGTCACAGTTTTCACAAGAGCAAACAGGTTTAAAAGGGACCACACTTACAAGTTTTAAAGGGGCCACACTTTCCAGTACAAAAGGGGCCGTGCTCTCAAGTACAAAAGGGGCCTCACTTACAAGTTTAAAAGGGGCCACGCTTTCCAGTGCAAAAGGGGCCTCACTTACAAGTTTAAAAGGGGCC
>NW_026586589.1:125499-140815 GCF_907164565.1 Psammomys obesus
AATTGAGCTATGCACAGATGAAATCCCAAGAATCTCAAATGAAATCCTTTGGAGGACTACAGTCCTCCAGTGGACAGCTAAAATCCCAGGATGCCCAGTTGAAATCCTATAGTCAACAAAAATCCTTTGGTGAAGAAGCCCAACTGAAATCCTATGGCCAACAAAAATCTCAACAGTCACAATTAGCCTATAGCCAAATGAAAGCCAGTAGTCTCCAACAAAAATTCCATGGTCAAGAAAAATCCCTAAAAGGTTTTTCTCAACAATCTCAACAAAAAGGATTTTCCATGGATGAAGAAATGTCACAGCAGCGTAAACATTATGATGATGAGGAGCAATCTACACAACAAAAGTCTACCCAGCTTGTCAAGACAGAGGAAGACTTAGCCCAATTTGGACAACAACGGCAATTTGGACAAGAAAATGCACAAGCCTATAAAGGATATCTTGAACAATTCAAAAGGAAATCTCAGGATAGCTTTCTTACAAAGGGAGGGGCAGGCCTATTTCAAAGTCAACAAAAGGTGTAACATATTCACTGACCAACAAGAGACCAAGAGCAATATCAAGGTACGTTTCCACTAAATAGGAGAGATATTTATCCCCATGTTTATTATAGTACATAGGAAAGCCCGGGGTCCTTCATGGGACCGATGCCCATTTTCCTATCAGTAGAAATATTATTATGTTACAAACTCTTAGAAAGATGAAGAGTGACCCCTCAGCACTAGATATGGTAAAGGCAGAGTAAGCAACCTGGGTTAACAATTGGTCCTGAATTACTACATTGAGGAGTGTTTTTCAATCATTTTCCTTGAACATAGACAAAGTTTTTATTATTAAATATGTACCACCTTATGCAACCATATTTGACATTTTATGATATAATCTTGTTCTTACACTTTGACTTGGTAAAAATTGATTTCTTGCTTAGATTGGTATAAGGTGTTATTACAGATGATTTCTTTCTTCATGCCAGTGAGTGTTCTTGCTGCCGCATTATCCACTTTCTATCATAAACCATGGGGTGCAGGACTAGATGGCTTTTTCACCAGCCAGCTATGGAAATGTGATTACAAAGCTCTTTGCTTGGGGCAGACACTGTGTTCAGTTAGATTCCAATGGACAGTCCCAGGCTTGTGGTCATGTTAGTGGCCTTGGTTAAATTCAGTTGGTCACAAAACAAAAAGATAGGATTGGGAGAAAGGGACTTGAAGAGAGTAGTGGGGGTGGTTGGGATGAGTGGGATATAGGAGAAGACGGGATGGGCAGTAATCAGAATGTACTATGTGTGTGAGAGAGATGCTGAAAGAACAGAGGAAAGTGGGGATTTTTTTGTTTGTTTTGTTTTCTTTTAAATCCAAAAAGAGCTTGAATGTGAGCACAGGAGCATAAGCATCCACGTGTTGCTGCTGTACATTTATGACTTAGGGAGTGGAATCTGTGCCCCAGCAGAAAGACAATGGTTGCTTCTTTGTTTGCATTAAGTTTGTATTAAGAAAGGGAGAGCAACAAAAACCATAGACACAGTTGGGGTCCATTGCAGTCATTAGTGGCTGAGCACCCCAATTTGTAGAAGCTGGTTCTGGTAGAATTAAAAGAAGCAGAAATCCATTCATTTATGCCTCAACTTCTGACTACCGTTGTATCATTGTCACCCTTTCTTTTCCTAGGACTCACCTCACCGGAGTCAAGTCTATGATCCCTTCAAGATGCAGACTGCAATGTGGTCCCAGATCGTTGGTTCATGGACAACCCTCTAATCACATTTGCTTTTCTGTAGGACTTCTAAACCTGGAGTTTCCTCAAACACTTGCTTTCCAATAAAAAGATAACTTTCTGCATCACTTGCTTTAGTTTACTGAGATCTGATTCCTACAACTGTCTGGGTTTGTGAACATTCCTGGTGGGCAGTTCCAAATGGAAGGGACAATTGTGTAGCATTGGGGAAAATAGCAATGAAATCCGCATTTGTAGATGTGTGGATTACAAATGGTGCTAGAACTAACCGTGCCAGTCACCTTGTGAGCCACCTAAAAGTCAACCTTAAAATCGCTCACAATTCTTTTCCTAGTGGGTCTTCAGAGACTGACAATCAGAATTAAAAGGTCACTGGTCCAAGGGCATTGGTTTCCAGTTCCAAATCCACCACAGAAACATGTCAATTTTCAGGCAGGAGAAATGGCTCAGCCCATTTCTCATAACCCAAAACAGAAGAAACACCAATTTTCAATTAATTTTTTTTCTTTCTGAGCATAAGCCCGCAATTGACAGATGGTAGACAATTTCCTCTAGTTGTCTTTAATTTTGTGGAATCAAGCAAGGCCCACACTTCTGTGGTTCCAAGGTCAGGAACTGGACTGAGAGTTTACCTACTAAAACATTTGATATTTAGGAAAAAAAAGTAGAGTGTTGTTTAATAAGACTTGTCCCTGCTACCACAGCCGCAGAGAAACGTGCAGGTCGCAGAGCCACTGTCACTTTTATTCTGGAAGGTCTAGTCACTTCATTAGGTACCGAGAGGAGATTCTGCATTGCTATAGATTCAAAGGATTTGTGTAGCACCTCTGGATAGAAACACAAGAATTCTGAAGTCTTAAAGCAGAATGGATATGGAAAGTTATATATAACGGGAACAATACTTCACTCAGACATCATAGACCATTAAACAAAAAGCCCTGTGCCAGGTATAAGTTACCTCTTTTTGAGTTGTTGGCCACTGAGATCCCACACACACCGCCCCCCCCCCACATTGCTATTACCATGGCTCTTAGTTACTGTCTGCAACTTAATGGTAAGACTCCATCACTGAAGACACAACATACCTAAGTCACAGGACACAGAGAAATCAGTCTGGGTACTGACCTGGGAGCGTCATCCTACTGGCTAGCTTTCATGGTGCTGAAAGGTACTATGCATGCTTACTAGGGGAGAAAAGTCATCAACACTGTTACCCCGCTGTGAACTAGAACCTGTGAACTAGAAGAACAAAACTGCCCTGGTAAGATATGTCTACTAGTGCACTAATATCATGGGAGAAAATCAACCAACCACTTTCTGATTGGACTTAAGTCCCACTCCACAAGATGGACCCAATGCCCGATACCGATACCATTAGCTGCACCCAAAATCTATAGCTGGCTAGGTTATAGACCCTACAGAAGAGCCTACTACTATTTTTCTGTGAAGTGACCACAGCAATAAACTGCTTTCAAAGTTCTTATCTTTATATCCATAAATTTGTGCATCTCTCCATTCTCCCCTGAGAGGCTTTCTTCAGAAGATGGTGACAGTGACAGAGACACGCGGCTGGTCAACACGCAGAGATTAGGAGTGTGGAGTCAGTGATAACTGGAGCATCTATAACACGCCCCTTCACCCTAAGTCTTCAGTGATCACTGCGGAATAGGAGGTAGGAAGATTATAAGGGCCAGAGGGAGTAGATGTCTGAAGGAGACAGTGTCTGCTAAAATGACAGCACAGTTGCACACATGAAATCAGAGCAGATGTGATTGCATGTAGGAGGCTTGTGCAAAACCAAGTCAGCCCACATCTCAGCATGGAGGGACTCTTGAAGTCCCACCCCACCCCCAACTGAGGCGCCATTGGCAATTGGTGGCTGCTGGAAGAGTGCAGTGGTTAGGAGAATGCCCCCATAGGCTCATGGAGTTGTATGCTTAGTCTCCATGTTTGGAAGTGTTTGGAAGGACTGGGCAGTGTGGCCTTGTTGGAGGAAGTATGCCACTGGGGATGAGCTTTGAGGTTTCAAAAGCCCATGCCAGGCCTAGTATCTCTCTGTGCCCGCTGCTTATGAATCAAAAGGTAAGGCTCTCAGCTACTGCTCCAGTGCCATGCCTGTCTGCTTCCTACCATGATGTTAATGGACTAACCTCTGAAAATATAAGCACACGAGAAGGTTAGTAAAGAGCTGCTGATCTTTGGTCGATGTTGGAATCCCGAAGAAGTGGGTTCTAATGCCAGTGAAGGAGTGTCTCAGTGACAGCATAAATGGACTCGCCAGCAAGAGTGAGGGCAAGCAGACAGAATCAAGAGCTTCCTTCTTCCATGTCTTTTTGTATAGGCTTCCACAAGATGGCACAGCCCAGATTTAGTTGAATCTTCCCAGCACAAATGATCCCATCAAGAAAGCCCCACAGGCAAGATCAGCTAGTTCAGTTTTAGTTGATTTCAGACATAGCCAAGTTTGACAACCAAGATTAGCCATCACATCATAAACAGGAGGTATATGTGTGTACCTATGTGTGTTATCAAGAGCCAAGGTTAGATCATTATAGTTTGATTTAACACCTCCCAAAAATATGTTTAATCTTAATTGTCAGTGACAATATTTGCAAATAAAATCCTTAGAAAGAAAGAATGTAAAGTTGGGTGTATAGGGAGATGGGGAGGAACTGGGAGGAATTGGGGTTATGGGGGGAGAAACAATCAAAATACATTGTTTGAAAACTAAAATAAATAAGTAGATAAACATACAGGACTAGTTTGACCTTCCATTGTATTGCCTGATAGCACCCACTTTTTCTGAAATTGGGTCTTATCTTATTGCTTGGGCCAACCTTGAACTTGTGATGTTCTTGTCCCAGCCTCATTCGTGCTTGGGATGACAGACACGGGTAACCAAACCCAACTGACTGGTATCCTTTTGAAAGGGATTCCTGGAAGGCTAGGGTGTCTCACAAGCATGGTCCCCAGCGCCCATGCAAAACTATCAAGCATGAAGGTGCTTATTTGTAATCCTAGTGCTGTAGAGGCTAAGGCAGCCAGACCCCTGGCTGAGGATCGCTAGTTGGCCAGTCTCAACTAGTTGGTAAGCTTCAGGTAGCAAAAGAACCTGTCTCAGAGGAAGCAAATAGCCTTTCTGAATGACAGCTAAGGCTGGCCTCTGACTTCCACATGCCTGCATACACAAGCAGCCACTCACACATGCATAAATCTTACAACTGTGCATTAGAAAAGAATGCCTGGAGGCCTTATCAAGAGTTCAAGCAAAGAGGATAGGTTGGAGTGATATAGTTAAAGTCCCTCTGGTTCCCATTTATTTCACTTAATATTATAGTCTCCATTTCCATCTATTTCCAGCAAATGACATAATTTCATTCTTTACATCCAAATAAAATCTCATTGTGTGTACGTATCAGATTTTCTTTATCTGTCCATCTGATGGGGGGTATTGAGGCTGCTTCCCTATCTTAGCTATTGCGATTAACAATATCTGAGCAGTAACAGGGTGTGTATGTGCCCAGGCATGCCATACCTGCATCAATATATTAATTCAACTTTTGGGTTATTGTGGCCTCTTTACACTAATTTCCACAGTGGCTGCACCGGTTTACACTTATACCAGCAATGTATAGGGATTCTCTTCCTTTGTATCCAGACTAGCAATTCGTCTCAGCCATTCTCTTCATAGCTATTAAGCTGTTGTGCCAGTGCAGAGAGGGAAACAAATGATTTACATTAACATCTCCATGATTTTTTCGGTATATTGAACCATTTTCATATATAATTTTTAATGTATTTATATATCAATTGGTCATCCGTGTTTCTTCTTTTGAGAACTTGTCCCGTCCAGCAGTAGTTCAATGAGTTCCTAAGGAGGGGCGAAAAGAATGAAATAGAGACAAGGAGACACAAAGAATGAGAGCAAGTCTCTCGCCCTCGTTTATTTGAAAAATTTCACACAACTTTATAGGGAGAAGGCAGAAAGGGAAAATGTGTCAGCAATATAGTTTACAAAACATAACAGGGTGATTAATGATGATGCAGAACACCTCAAGAATGTTTACTAAAAGAGCTACTACAAGAATGTCAGCTAAGATATCTCAAAATGTCTAGCCTGACACACAGATGTCTCATAGGTTCCGGAAACGTAAATCTCTCACCTACGACCTTGTTGCAGCTGTCTGTAACTTTCTGTAACTTTCCACTAGCTGGCCTTGGCTCCCAGCAAGAACTATCATTTGCTCACTTTTTGATGAGTCTATTTTTATTGTTTATTAATCATGCACATAACGTAAGATAAATAAATCTTAAAAATGTCTTAACCCTTTTTACAGTAAAGGAAATGATACAGAATTTTTTAAAATGGACCACGAAAATGAAAGAATCTTTGCCAACAATATGTCTGACAGAAGATCAACTCCTAGAATATATGAAAAACTGCAGAAAAATCAAATATGCCAATGAACTGAATGGACAGTTATCAAAAGAAGAGATATCTGAACAAGTGTTCCATATCCTTAGCCATTGGAGAAATGCAAATTAAAACTACATTGAGATTCCATCTCTTTCCTGGATGATGACTACAATTATAAAGACAAAACACTCTAAATGCCAATGAGAATTCAGGGAAAGAGGAGCCTTCACACACTGGGGATGAGAATGCAAACTGGGGTATCACTGTGGAAGTCACTCCTCAAAACCTACAAATTGAACTATTGCTTGACTCAGCGATTTTCCTGGCCACACACCTGAAGGACTCTAAGCCAACCTTCCGCACGTGGACACGCACATTCATGTTTATTACTGCACTTAGCAGTACATGACAGCAGAGCAATAGAAAGGATCTAGACGTTCATCAGCGGAAGACGAAGTACACATGCACAATGGAAGCTTCTCAGACATTTGCAGGAAAATGGGTGGACCTAGAGATAACTGTTTTAAACAAAGTAAGCAAAGCTCAGAAAATCACTGCATGTCTTCTATCACATGTGGGATTTAGATTTGATTATGCACAGTGTACAACATGAATATAAAAAGGAACAGTGTGGGGAGAGGAAGAGCTCTTATGAAAGGAAGGAGCGAGGAGGGAGAGAGGGCTGATGGAATTCATATGACGTGAGAGAAAATGGAGGACTATTCAGAAAGAGCAAAGGACCAGCTGAAGGAAGGCTAGAGGGGCACAGTGAGGGAGAAGAATGAATAAGAACAAAATGCCAAAAATGAAACCCATCACTGTGTACCTAACTCTAAAAAAAATAACCTTAGGGCTGGTGAGATGACTCAGCAAGTCAAGACTCAAGCTGCACAAGCCTGATGACCTGAGTTCAATTCCCAGGACCCAGGTAAACATGGAGGGAGAGAAATGGCTCCATAAACTTGTTCTTAGACTCCACACACAACATGCATGCCATAAAGCATGCATCTGTGCCCCCACAGACATCATAAGAGACATGTACACAATAATTAATTGATTGATCATTCACAAAGGAATAATTTTTAAAATTCCTTTGAAAACATAGCATCTCTAATGACCTCCTTTCTCTAAGGAAGCAGCAAGTGTGAGCAGTCCCTGGCTGGTAAGGTAGTCCAACACCTCAAGACCTCTCCGAGTCCCTGATTCTCTCCATCCTGGTGCTCCTCAATTTCCCAGAACCCTGCCCTTAAATATTGAAGGATGCTGCCCTCACCTTTAGGCTCTAGAATGCTGAGCTCTACATTTATATCACAGGAAAGAGAAGAGAAAAGGATGAATGATTGAGGCTAGCTGCAAGAGAAGCTTTTAACAAAGTTATACACGGAACCAGGCAAGAAAAGGGGAAGAAAGACGGTAGATTTAGAAAAAGCAGGAATAAAACCATCCATCATCTCTCTCTTAGATCTCCTCATTCTTATTTCCTCCCCTCTGCCATATTTAGGCTCAGTTATTTTTCCTTTAGTTTGTTTTAAATGTTTTATTTTTAATTTGTGTGTGTGTGTGTGTGTGTGTGTGTGTGTGTGTGTGTGCGCGCGCGCGCGCGCATAGAATGATACAGGTCAAGTCAAAAGACAATGCTTCCATGGTAGGTTCTGGAGAGCAAATTCAGGCCATCAGGTTTAGGCAAGTGCCTCTGTTCAGTGGGCCATATCGTAGGCACGTGCCGCCCTTAGTTTTAAAACTACATTGCTAGTCTCTTCCATCAATTACAAATCACTTTCTCTTTCTAGTTGTGTTTTTGACCACTTATTATTTGAAAATATGTTAATCCTTTCTATTTGTTTTGTGCCCTTCCTTCTCCTGTTGATACTTTCATGATTTCAATCTTTGTAAACATATTGAACTTTTTGTGGGCTCTCTTGGAGACTGCTCCACAGAAACTTAAGAGAAATGTATTAATATATTGTAATGTTTTGTGATGGAGCACTTTATACATGACTCAATTGTGTACGCCATTCAAATCCTGTCTATACTGGTGTCACCTCTCATTGGAGACTTCATTCTACTTTCTTCAATTGGGATGTTTGCATTACCTGCTTGAGTCTCTCCTGACAGCAGCATGCTATGTACATGTTTCAAATACTTACATCTTCATGGGTAAATCCTGGTGCTAGGGTACAAGAAGGCTGACGTCCCAGTTTGACATACAGATGGGCCCAGGAGGGGGGAAAGGGGAATGCTTCCTTTCCTCCTCTGCTTTTTTTTCCATTCATGTCATCAAAGGCTTGAGAATACTCATCAAGTTAGTAAGGCCATAATCGATTCCCAATGCTCTCTTATTGTCTCCTGGCAGCTGTGGATTCATCTGCTTTAACTGATGCCGCCTCGGGCCTCTCATTTCTGTTATTATCCTTCAGCTCGATCGCCTATAAACACTGGACATTTTTCATTACTGATTAACTTCCTTTTTGTTCAGCTTCACAAACTCCTTTTAGCCTTTCTTGAAAAACAGGTTTTGTAGAGACAACCTCCCTCAGTTTTTATTTCTATACAAGAATTTTATCTTTCTTTCAATTACCGAGGACAGTTCTGCTGGGTGAGTGTTTTTGATTCGCATGTTTCTCCCTTTGGAAGCATTAAGTATTTCATCCTGTCAAGAACAAGGTCTTAGGAAGTCTCTTGGCACTCCTACTGGAATTTTCTTGTATGTTGACTCTTTTTTTTTCTCTGGATGACTTCAGACCCCCTCTTTGTATTTGATCTTTGGAACTTTGATCAGAGCATGACATGGTGTGAGATTGACCCTAATAGAAGAAATTTGATCTCCTGAGCTGGATATTTATATCTTTCCTTGGGTTTGCAAAGTTTTCTGGGACTGTTAAAAACATAAATGATTTTCTCCACTTTCTCTTGAATACCACTGATGCAAGCATGTGTCCTTTTCATGTTGTCCAGCAAAGCATTCCTCTTTCTTTTTGCTTTTTCTTCCACACTGACTGTACCTTCAAGCAACCTGTTTGTGAGTTCACATACTCTTTGGTTCGATCAGTTCTAAAGATGCTCGCTTAGCACACGCATCATGAACATTTTCTAACAGGTAGTTTTGTAAAGTCAGTGAATTTTTAATCATTAATCTCTTTGCTAAGTTTCTTCAATAAAATTTAGAATTCTTTTCCTTCATTTTCTCTAAGTTCATTTTTCTTCTTCCAAATTGAAAGATGTTTTCAGGGTTTTTTTGTTTTTGTTTTTTCGTTTTTTTTTTTTTTAGTTAATGCTGACCATATATTTTCATTCAGTCTCTGGCATTTTATCCTCTCCAGTAGGCAATGCCATGTTTTTCTGATTGTCATTGATCTTTATCTTGCGTCCATGCCTTGAACTGATGGACTATGTGTTCCAGTCTTCATGTCCTGGCAGTATCTGAGAATGCCTTCTAATAGGAAGTTTGCCCAACAGACGATGAGCAATGACCCTTATGTTTCTGACTACTCTTGCCATGGTAATCCTGGGGACACCCTGAGGCCATGACACAGGCAGCACGTTCTGTGGTGGGGAAAGGGAAGCTTTGAACTGGCTTAGCAACATATTGGAATCCTGAGTCTCAAGACTGACACCGATCTGGAGAGCCGTAAAATCCCCACGTTCCTGAGAACTTCCTGCTCCTGATGTTTGTCTAAACCATGCAGCTGGAGTACATGTGACTCAGGCAGGGAGTGCGTGTTTCCGTCTAGCACTGATGGAGATGCTTACCTCATGCGTATCAGCCACAAGACTAACACAGGAGGGTGTGCCTGGCACTGGTTTTTCGTGCTGTGTATCCAGTACTGGGGTCTCAGAGAGAGTTATTTGAATTATAGCTCCCTCATTCTCCCTTGTTATCTGTGCATGTTAAGCTAATGAGAGTGGGAGAAGGGTATACAGGCAATGCAAAACTGTCCTTCCTCCCTCCTCAATGGGTTCTTCTCATACATTAACAGGTTTCATTCATCTTTCCCATGCTTGTATATTATTGTACTTTCTCATAGTCATCCCTCATTACTGGATCTTGTCCCATTGTCCTGGTTCCATCTCTTCCCACATCTGCTTTTATGTCCTGTAGGTTTTTTAAACCTATATTCCATATGACCTGTCTCTGGGTTCAGATTCTTTCTTTTATGTGATAAATTCTCCCACAGACAGTATGAGAGGTAAAACACAGTATTTGTCTTTTTGGGAATGAGTTCTAGAGGATCACACAGTTCCTGGCAGCAGCAAGGACAAAGACACAGCCCCACACTGTCACCTCTATCAGATGAGGAGATCCGTTAGTCTTTGAGGTACCTTAACGCAGGTAAAACTGAACCCCTGGCCTCAACTCAGAACAGAATTTTAGGATGAGCTGGTACGAAGAAGTATCAGTTTATTAAATTTTATTTCAAGGGGTTAGAAAGATGGCTCAGTGGTTAAGAGCACTGATTGTTCTTCCAGAGGACCAGGGTTCAATTCCCAGCACCAACATGGCAGCTCACAACTCTCTGTAACTCCAATATATGACACCCTCACACTGACATACATGCAGGCTAAACACCAATGTACATAAAATAAAAATAAATAAGTTGTTTTTAAAGATGCACTTATTGTTCTTGCAGAGGACCCAGGTTTGGTTCCCAGGACCAACATGGTAGCTCACAACCATCTGTAACTCCAGTTCCAGGGAGTTTAACACCTCTTGTTCTCTTTGAGCATTAAATGTACATGATGTGCATACTTTCGCTTAGGATCAAGCACATACACATGAAATAACATTAAAATTTCAAGGATATTTTTAGCCTTAATTTTTATTTGTTTGGTTTTGATTTTTTATTTTTATTTTTTGAGACAAAGAGTTTTTCTGTGTAGCCCAAGCTTTCTTGTACTCTCTTTGTAGAACCAGGCTGGCTTCAGACTCACAGAGATCCGCCTGCCTCTGCCTCTCTGATTGCTCTAGCCTTAATTTTTAAGAGTTAAGAGAAAGAACATCACTCAGAAAGAAAGACACAGCCAGCACTATGGGAGGGGCTCCTCAAGAATCTTCATAATAGCCATATGCCCAACTTTGTAGGTTTTGAAGTCATGGCCTTCAAAGGGGCCATGAAATCACAGGGTGATTACTGAGAATAACTGACAGAATTACAAAAGCAAAAGCAAAACTTTTATTTCACAGGGACCATGGATGTTAGGATAGCTTCATTGTGAGAAAACTTAACATTCTTGTAGAGATCCCAGAAAATTTTTATGAAAGGGGTAAACCCAAATAGGTCACACAGGCTTAGGCCTTAAGCATGGTTTGTTACTATTTTAAAATAAAATGTATTTGTATGAAAGGACCATTGCCTCTGTGCTGGCAACCTTCCCAGAAATGTTGTTAACTGTGCTAGGATCCTTGATCTTCAGCTGGTAACAGGCCTCAACCAGACTCCTCAGTGAGGTATGACTTTTCCTTCCATGTCCCATAACTCTCCTGTTTCCCCATCCTGCTTCAAGTCTCTGTAAATGACATAATCCCATTTCTTTTTTTTTTTTAAAGTGTGAATAAGACCCTATTGAATGATCCTGCCACATCCCTGCCCATAGATACCTAGGCTGACGCTGTTTCAGCTATTCTGAATAGTTCCTCAGTAAACAGCACGCAGGTGTCTTATGGTAGCTGGCTAGCATTGCTTAGCATGGACAGCCAGCAGCCAGCGATATAGCTGGACTGTAAGGAAGCCCCGGGTTTCAGCTTTTGAGGAAACACGCATCTATTCCTATGGTGTCTGCTTTCATTTTCATGTCCACCAGCAATGCATGAGGATTGTCCAAACTTCAAATGTGAAATCCTAACTTACCTTCACCTGCAACTCCAAGGATCTCAAATCTATCCATCATATTACTAATGTCGGGAATGTTAAAAATTCATTAAGAAAAACTCCTCCTTTGATGTAAGCCACAGAACAAGTTCCAAAAAAGGAACTTCTAAAAAAGTTATTCAGTAAGCGGGGGGGGGGGGGGGGTGTGAATGTCCCAACAAAGCAATGTTCAGTGTCTGGTAAATACCTTCCCTACATTTGTTCAGAGGTGAAGTATTAAAGGAGTCCTTTTCTGTACTTAATAACTCCCTTTGCTATTCCCATCCTTTAGCTTTCATTATTTCCCATCATTTCTATTCTTCCTCTCTTCTGTTTCTTCTCTCCTCTTTCATTCCTACTTCTTTCCTTCTTTTCATCTTTCTTTCTTCTTTATACCCTTTCTGCTGTACTCAGAGAGCCTTGTTCAGTAACCAGGTGTCCTAGAGCAGCGGGCCATTCTCCTGGGACAGGTTCCATAAAATCATCTTGAATACATGGCTGTCCTCTTCTGTTGATTGAAGACATTTCCGCAGAGCTAGGTTCGTAGCTTTTTATGTTTTGCTGGTGGAAGATTTCCTTCTCCGTCTCCATCGTGTTCCTCTTCGTCTTCATCATCATACTCATCACGTTATCCACCCCCATATTCCTCTGCCATATCTGGAGCTCCTATCTATTCCTCTTTTGAGGCTGCAGTGTGGCCTTCCTGGGGTGCAGGCTGATTTTCTCCTGGTCCTCTCTCAGCTTCATACACTGCTTGTCCCGTGGTGCCCTCTTCTGCTTATTTTCCCTTTCTCCTGTCCTGGGGGTTCGCGGTCAGTAACCCCGTTGTCTTAGACCCCTGATCATTCTCGAGCTACAGGTTCCTTCCAGGCCCATAGTCACGTCTGTCTCCTCTTGTGTTTCCTCGTGAAGAGCAGTGTGATGGCTCCTGGGGCAGCTTCTCCTCCGTCAGTCTGTTTCTAAAGCCCTGTGCTTAGCACCATCTTTCTCAGCCATGTGGTCAGCTGTCCTCCCAGCATCCATGAACACGTCTTGCTCCCCGTCTCCTGGAGAAAAGCATAGTTCCCTTGCGTGCGACATTTTTTTTTTCATATTTGAGCATCCCAAAATTGCAGAGAATAATAACCTTTTGAAAACTAAGCCTTCTGGCACAGAGCGCCATTGAAAAGAAAAGGGGATACATTTTAAGATATTTGGCAGGTTAAGGCAACTAAAAAGACATTTTCTTTAAAATGAATTCTGAAAGTCACTGATATTAAGGCAACCCAGAGATAGAAAAGGGCAGCACAAATTACAGCTAACCAATGACTAGTCAGGAGATAGCTCAGTGGTTAAGATAGCTCTTGCAGGCTTGATTCCAGCCCCACATAAAAGGCAATCCACAACCACCTATCACTCTAACTCCAGGGGGATGTAGCACCCTCTTCCTGCCTCCATGGGCACCTGCACTTACATGCTCATACACATAGACACACATATAACCACACAATCAGAAATAAAAAGTAAATATTTTTTAAAAGATTAGGTTTTGCTCCCACATTAAGTTCTAAGTCTCTTGGATGCAGCTATAAAGCTGGTTTCTTGGTTTGTTTGCTTGTTGTTTTTACAAAAACTATTTTTGGTCATTGCCTACATAAGTAGATTTCCAACTAAAAAGAGTAAGATTTCCAACTAAACAAATGTCGGGTTTTCACAATCACACAGAAAGAATCTATGTCCATATACCCACAGTCCAGAATGACCTCATGTTAGATATTTTTTACTTCATCAACTAAAGCATTTACACATATATAAAGACATTTTTTAAAAAGGTATTAAAAAATAAAATATTAGTTAAGAATCTTAGTCTCATATTCTATGTAAATAGACATTTTTATAATCTAAATAGTGTATTACTAGAAGGACAATCTCCTCCCTACTTTTTGTGATGTCATGGATGGTGTCTAAATGTTGATGTGTAAAAAGTAAACTTTCAGATGCTCCCCAGATAAAAGCTGTGGGGAGGGTTGATGTCCAGTAAGAAGAGAGGGTTGGACATTATTTTAGGATTCATTTACATATTTTTAATGGATGAGTGCTCTGCCAGCACATGCAACCACATGCCAAAAGAGGGCATCAGATTCCATTATATGTAGTTGTGAGCCACCTTGTGGTTGCTGGGAATTGAACTCAGAACCTCTGGAAGAAACAGCCAGTATTCTTAACTGCTGAGCCACTGTTCCAGGGGTTGGCTAATATTGATGCACAGTCTGGAAAAAAAGTATTTTGCTCTTACTGACACCTAGTGTCCTGTATAAAAGGAACCTGAAGAAAAGGCCAACTTTGTGACACCCCAAGAAAAGGACAGCCCACCCAGGCCTTAAAACATGTGTCAAGTTGTCGATTCTGCTGTCCTGCTCTGACGAACTGCAGGTCCTCCTGATGGTGGCCCACCCGTGAAGCTGACAGAAACATACCTGGCCTCCACATTCACCTGCACAGCTTTCTTGGGAGATGGAGCTGCGTAACCTCTCTCTATTCACAATGGCCATCCTTCTCTGCTGCAGCATTGCTCATTTCATATTCAAGAGGAGTGAGGGTAAGGCACGGTGTTCCTGGGTCTGCTTGGGTAGAGAAACCTTTCCTCCGAGGAGTCCGAGGAACCACTTGGCACTGATCCTTGAAATAGTGGTTCACATTTCATCGGTGCCCGAGACTCACCTTGTGATATTTTCTTGCAGTTATATCCAAACGGGGGTATTGCCCAGAGTTTCATGTTCCCTGCCCTTTTGTCCTCGTGTCCAAATGCAAGCGCGATAGAGGCTGCAAGGGGTCCAAAAAGTGTTGCTTCTACTACTGTCAGATGCGCTGTGTGGATCCCTGGGAGAGTTTGGATTAGGTGAGCAGCCCCGGACATGTTATTCTCCATATTCCTTCTGGAACCCCTGCGTGCAGTCACTTGCCTTGTAGGGAGCTGTGGTCTGTCTGTACCTCTACACAGCATGGTAATTAGAGCATCTACATTAATTAGGATTATCCAGAGATTGCCCCCTTCCTCAGAAAATGCATCACCCATTGCAAAAGAGGTCATCGCCTGTCCCTGTATACCAAGGACATCTGCATAAGATTATCTCCTCAACCACTGCTGAATATTTCTTGTGTTTATTTTCAGTTGCCCCTTTTCGCATCCTACAGCAATAAAATATTTCACCTTAAATTATAAAGGGATTTTTGAAGTTATAATTTATTATTTGGCTCGTATAGAGCCACTCACTCTTAGCCCCTCGTTCCCTGACAGCACATCTCAATGCTCTTGGGAAGAGAGCACATAGCA
>NW_026586589.1:140825-156885 GCF_907164565.1 Psammomys obesus
TCCCTGACAGCACATCTCAATGCTCTTGGGAAGAGAGCACATAGCAGGGTTCACAAAGTGATGACCAGGTGCCCCTGAACCATGTCCCTGCCACAATTTTGCATCTGTTCCTCTCTCTATTCTTTCTAGGCAAATCTGAGAAGATGCATTTGCTACAGTCTCAGTCTAGCATAAAAGTGGTCTCCGGCTCTTCCTTGATCCTCACAGGCCTGACCTGATACCAAGAGCAAAGCACTTATTAATGTGAATACAAGAAAAAGTAATAAAGTATTATGTATTTGTCTATTTTCTGTTGCAATTTTTTAAAAAAAAAACTACCTTAGGCTGGGATTTTTAGAAATAAGGAAGTTTTACAACCTAGCACTGCAAAACATACTTGAAATGATGTGTACAAATGAGAAAGGAGTTCTGTTGGAGAACACGGGGAAGAATTAATTTCATGAGAGGATAAGGTGAGTTGTTATATACTTTTCATTGGCTGTGATAAGAGGCATAACTGTAAGGAAGGAAAAGTGCATTTGGGACCTTTGAAGATGCTATCAACCTCAGTAGAAATGGCACAGTGGATATCTGTTAGACTTCAAACCAAATTAGACTTCAAACCAAAATTGGTCAGAAGAGGGCCTCTACATATTAATAAAAAGAACAAGTCAGCAGGAAGATATGACAATTGCAAATATTTATGCACAAAGCACCAAGATACCCAATTTGAAATAATAAACTGGAGGGCAATCTAAGGTCTAGATACAATGATAAGGAGTGATTTTCACACCCTACTTTCATCTCTAGATAGGTCATCCAAACTCAAAGTCAAAAAGAAACTGCAGAGTTAAACTATACAATAGATCAAATAGACTTAACATATATCTGTAAGATGTTCAACCCAACCAACTTTATTCTTGGCAGAATTATCAAAATAGGCTATGTCAAATAGGTCACAAAGCAAATCTTACTAAAAGGTAATCAAAGCAACATCTTTGATATATCAAATCAGTACAGTGAACCTAGAAGTCAAGAGAAAGCATGCTCAGAGATTGCATGATGCTGTCCTGAATGAAGAGATAAGGGGGAGTGAGTTCATAGAACAGGAAGAAAACGAGTACAGCTTTACCTTTGCAAAAAAGCTAAGGAAGTTCTAAAGGAAAATTCCCGCTATCAGAGTTTATGCAGTGAGTCACTGTGAAGATCAGGTAAGAAGTTTAAAACATCCAACAGTTAAGTTAAACTGAAAGCACCATTTAGAAAGCTCTTAGGAATACAGCTGAGGCAGTTCTAATGACACGTATATTTATCAATGTTAGTCTTTTAAAAAAAATCTGAGAAGGGGCTGGAGAGATGGCTCGGTGGTTAAGAGCACTGCCTGCTCTTCCAAAGGACCCGAGTTCAATTATCAACTCACAACTGTCTGTCACTCCTGTTCCACTCTCACGGAGACATATATCCAGTCAAAGCACCAATATACATAAAATAAAAATAAAGTTTAAAAAGTCTAAGAAGTCTTGAATAAATAACTTAGTGGTGAACCTCAAGGTCCCAGAGAAGTAATGACAAGTCAAACTCAAAAGCAGTGGGTGACAAGAAATAATAGACATGAGGAAAGAAATGTATTAAATAGAGACAAAAAGAAACGCAAGTACAGAGCCATAGAATCAGGCTCTATGGGAGTGAGAGAAAAACAGACATCCAGACCAATGGAATAAAACAGAAGAACTAAAATAAAGCTGTGAGGGTACAACATCTGAGTTTTCCCAAAGGTGCTAAAAACCACTCTCCAGCTCTGCTACCCACAGTGGGCAGCTGGTCTTGTCGAATCAGGCCAGCTTCACTGCAGAGCTGCTGCTGTCTTAACGGTGTCAAGCCTCAGCTTCTCTCTCTCTTACACTTTTAATCCTGGGATTCTCACTGCAACTGAGGCTGTACCATGACTAATAACCTCTTCTAGCCTCTTTTCAGGGAGATTCTGGCCTTACCTCTCAATGTCACACCCCAGCTGTCCTCCAGGATCAAAACCAGCACCATGTGGGAAACTCTTGCCCATTACCAAGTTTGGCTGCCAACAGCAGAACCACAGCTTCTGTGTGTGGACCCTGAAGAAAGACTCCCCAGAAGGCAGAAACTCAAATTATGCTGGTCTCTTATTAATTACAGCTGATTCTCCAACCCTAGCTAAGTAACACTGACTGTCCCAGTAATGCACAGGTTTTTTTCATTCCACAGATGATTGATTCTAATGTATGACACAAATAGCCCTGATACTCTTTGCTTCCCTCTGAAGCTTCACAAGTCATGTGTTCATTGCCTGCATCTTTCTGCCATGCAAGTACTAGGCAGGCCCAGATCGCTGCTTAACTTCAGAAATCAGGCAAGATCAGCCATATTTAGGTTAGTATGGCTGTAGAAACTTATACCTTTCCCAATATTTTTACTTTCCAAACTTCCATAGCAGCTCATTGAACTTTGAGCACTGAAATATTTATTTAAAAAAAAAAGTCCAGTCCATCGCAGCAATATTCCACTCTCTGCTCTCAGTTTCTGTTCTAGTTTTCTGTTGCTATGATTAAAAAAAAAAAAAAAAAGCAAAAACAAAAAAACAATCAAACCCAACTTGGGATGGAAAGATGTCTTAATTACCTCTCTATTGGTGTGATGAGACACCATGCCCAAGGTAAGTTCCAGAAGGAAGAGCTTATGTGAGTTCACAGCTTCAGAGGACGAGTCATGATCATCATGGCAGTGAGCAGAACAGCAGGAAGACATGGTGCCAGAGCAGTAGCTGAGAGCTTACATCTTGAGACACAACCAGCAGGCAGGGCTTTTGAAACCTCAAAGCCCCACCCTCCCCAGTGACACACCTCCTCCAACGAGACCACACCCCCAAATCCTTCCCAACTAGTTCCACCAAATGGCAACCAAGTATACAAATATATGGGGACCATTCTCATTCAAACCACTAGAAAATGGTTTATTTGAATGACACCTCCCGATCGTGGTCTATCATTAAAAGAAGTGAGGACAGGCTGAGGGGCTGAGTCCTGCCTCATCAATCATTAATCAAGAAAACACCTCCACAGACATCTCCACAGGCCAATCTGCTGGAGGCACTTTCTCAGTTGAGGTCCCCTCTTACCAGATGATTGTGTCAAGTTGACAAAATATAATGGGCACAAGCAATCATAGGGTAAGTACAAAATTACATGGAGGGAGATCCCACTAGGTGGCCCCCAGAATGGCTGCTGACAGTACCTAGTTTTGCTGAAGTTAAGGAGTAAGGAGGAACAGATCTCTCACACATTGGTGCTATTTCAATTGTTATATGTGTATTGGAGAACTCTTGCCCATATTCATGATGGTGGAACATTCCTACTCTCTACTCCATCAGTCCAGCAATTCTGTCTCTACCTACATTCCACTTATTCTCCAAAATATATGTACAAGAATATTCATGGCAACACCCCTTATAAGAGTCAAAACAACAGAGTAGATGTGCATGCTTCTGACTTTTCCTTTCTGGTGTTTTGGGTTTTGTTCTTTGTTTTTGCTTTGCTTGTGTTGGTGTTTGTCTGTTTTGTTAACTGACAATGTAGCAGTTTTCCTTGAGGCAGTTTCATGCATATGTGTCCTTATACTTTGTTCACATGCACCGCTCTCTCTACATCCATCCCTGATACCTCATGCCTGCCTGATGATGGTCTCCTTCCTCCCTTGAAATAGTTACCTCATTTCCTTTCATGTCACATGTATTCCATTAATCTTTTTTATTTACTCCTTGCCCTTCCTTTAAGATCTCAACCTTCCCTGTCTTATTCCTATTTCACACACACACACACACACACACACACACACACACACACAAACACACACACAATTAACCTAGAGTTCATATCAGGAAAAACCATGAAGTATCTACCTTTTGTTATGTTTTGTTTTGTTTTCAAGACACAGTTTCTCTGTGTAGCCCCCAGCTGTTCAGAAACTCAGTCTGTAGACCAGGCTGGCCTGGAACTCAGAGATACGCCTGCCTCTGCCTTCTGAGTGCTGGGATTAAAGGCGTGCAACCACCACCATCCGGTGAAGCATGTGAATGCGCGTTATTCCATGTAAGATTATAAAGCTCTACCTTACGGCTGTACACAGTCCCACTGTGTATGAGCACCACACCGCATTCTTTTTGTTCTTCTGTGGATGAACACCTAGGCCGAGCCCACTGCTTAACTAGTGTGACTCATTTGGCAGTGAACACTGATCTGCATCTAAGGTATGGAGAAATGTTTCAGTTTTTCTGGCTACACGATAAGAAGTGTGAGTTGCTTACCCCGGACCCATGGCCTCTGAATAACAGTTCTTCTGCTACCTGAATCTACAACAGAACTTACGAATTACGAAGGGCCAGGCCAGCCCTGCTAGTTCCTTTTGTAAACGGGAAACAGTTAAGTCCTTCCTGTTCAGACTGATGCACTTCCGCTTTCCTGGCTTATGAACCGCAGCGCTCGCCCCCACCCCCCATGGTTATTAGCACCGCCCAGCGCTGATTCAAACATCCTCCATGATCACGGTTGTCGCGGGAGATGAAGCCAGGCAGCCTCCCACTGTTCACAGCAGCCATCCTCCTCCTTTGCCTCAGCTTGGTGCAGCCCAGAGCACAGAGGAAAAGAGGTGATGCAGACTGGTCCTGGAGGTACTAGGGCAGGGGAGCGTTTTCCTCTGAGAATTCTGTAGAACCAGCTCGCTGGTCCTGGCAGTGGTCCCGCCTGTGCGTCCTATTCACTCAGGGGCATTTTTCTACAGCTACGCCAAAACCTGGGTATTGCCCGGAGTTTTTTCTTGATTGCCCGTTTCTCCAGTTACCCTTATGCCACCGTGACCAAGGCTGCAAGGGCATCAAAAAGTGCTGTTTCTACTACTGTCAGATGAAGTGTGTGGAACCTTGGACAACTTTGACTTGAAGTGAGTGGCCCCGGACCTACTGTACTCCGTGCTGCCCCAGAAACCTGCCTGAGGATCTAACGTGTGTGTCTTAGAGCCGAGTGCCCAGCACCCGTGGAAATCACTGTGATCAGAGCTTTTAGGCTGGGAGTTACCTAGTAAACACAGCATTCAAGCAGGACGTGGTGGCCCACACCTATAACCCTAGCGTTTGAGAGGTTGACACAGACGGATTAGGAGTCCGGTGTCCTCTCTGGCTATGTGGGGAGTTTGAGATCAGCCTGGGCTACATAATATCATGCTTGAAATGGGCACCAGACTTCCCTGTTTAATGGGACCATTTGGATAGCATTATATCTAAGCCAGCCAATTATTACTGTTTTGTTTTGTTTTTTTTTTGGCCGTGATTGGTTTCAAGTGCTCCTTTTCTCAGTTTGCTGTATTTCACATTGAAGTTGAAAAATAAGGAATTATGAGTTCATAATTTCAGAGCTGAATTGCCTAGAATCCTCCAGCCCTCTGTCCCTAATTCTTTGACTGACACCACAGCCCAGTTCTCTTGGGAGAACTGAATCCCAAGAGTAGGGTTCGGGCCACGGTAGCAGTGGGTTCCCAAGCCATGTCGACAGAACAGCTTACAATAATTGCTCCTAACTCTCTGATTCTTCTCTTCCTAGATGGAAGCCCTTGCTTAACCAGGGCTGGGAAGATGCCGTGCCGTTGGCTCCAACCTGGATGACTGAACACAAATTCTTCTGTCCCATAGGCCCCTCCTGTTAGTGTGTTAAATGCTTATTAATATTAAAACAAAATAAAGAAATAAATCCCTATGTAAAAGCTGTTTCCTGGTGTCGTAGGCAATCACTTGAAGCTAGTACTTTGTATAGAATAGAGGTTTATTTCTCTTACAGTTCTGGAAGCCCAGGAACATACTATCACTCTGCGTTCGGCACTAGTTAGGACCTCGAAGTGAATGGCACCACAGTGGTAGCAACATGTGGGAAAGTCACGAGCAGTACATACAGAAGAAAAGGGTGGGGGAGGGGCGCCAGCCCATCCCAAAGGAATAATTCCACTTCTGCCTGGTATGTAGTGATGGTTTCTGAAGGTGTTACTCACATGACCTAATCAACTGCCACCAGGCCGTACCACTTAAAGGCTCCCTACCTCACACTGAAGACAGCTTCACATAGATGAACTCTTCAGAGAAGTGCTCAAAATAAATCAGATCCACTGTGTACTTTTTAACTGTGTGGAACCCTGTTAGACTTCTCTCTTCATCCCCTCCTTCCTACTCCTCTGTCCTGTTCTTCCTTCCTCTCTCCTTTCCTCCCTCCCTCCCTCTGCCCTTCTCTCCTCTCTTTCTTTCCTCTCCCTTCTCTTTCTTCCATAGATCAGATTCCAAAGATTTTAGGGTCAAATTTTAGCGCTTGTACCTTACAAAGGACACACACACACACACCCCCCGCATCCTAAGATGGAGGAGCACACTATGTTCACTGCAGCTTTCCCAGCACAGGTGCTGGGTTCTCCTGGTGTCTCGATTTGGGACTAGGTTTGCAGCTGTGAGTTAGGAGTAAGCCAGGGACTGTTTTCCCTCGGGACTGTTTAAAGGCTGGTGGATGTTCAGTGGGCAAACTGTCCACTATGCAAGAATGAGGACCTGAGCTTGGATCTCCAGGCCTGTAATCTCCACGCTGGGAGGTAGAGACAGGAGAATCACAGGGGCTATCTGGTCAGCCATAGCTAGCCAACCAGTGAACTCTAGGTTCAGTGAGTGACCCTGTCTCAAAAAAGAAGGTGGAGAGAGATAGAGGAAGATGCTCACTGTTGACCTTTGGCCTCTGCATGCACCCACATGCATGCACTACACAGGAAGCGAGAAAGGGAAGACACTAAGGTCCTTATGGTCTTGAAATATAAGTCATTATAAGTTAGTGAGTAGAGAAAGAGATCCTCCATGGCTCATCCTAATCTTCCTCACAAAACGTTTCCCAATTCAGTTTCTTCACTTCATGCTTCTGTGCTGCTTTCAACTTCCTTAAAAACCGCAGTGGTCGTAGAGATTTGAGAAGATGGCCTACTGTAAGCCCCTGTGCTTACTTACTGGGCCGAGACCACCTGATATTGCTTCGAGGAATTAAATCAGGCCAGTTGGAGGGGCCACGGCACAACTGAGGCTGTGACAATATTATTGAGAGCAACCAGACTTTTTAGATCTTTATCAGAAACAGAATATGATGGAAATTGCCAGGATCAATACAGTTGTAGTTGCCGGGACACAGTGACCTTTGCAAGTTATACAGGGTACACAAGATTAATGTCTAAGGCCACTTGTCCTGTCATGCTTTCATGCTTCATTTACTGCTAAGAGAACATACAGAGAAACACAAATAGGGCCTGGACACTTCACTGCCTGAGGGAGTGCATCAGTCTGTAGGGAACAAGAAGGCACAAGGTGTCCCAAGAGTCATGGACTCTAACCCGAAAAGCCTATGACACGCACCTCTCAAGGTAGCAAGGCCAAGCCAACTCCATGGTTCCCTTCAGCCTACTAAATTTTTGTAACAAATACCGGGAAAAAAAAAAGTTTGAGGGAAACCGTTGGTTCAACGCCATGTTTTCAGTTGCAGTCTGATGTTTTTATAGTAGTTACATCACTGTAAGTGGGGCAGCAAAAGCACTGAACAAGACCATTTTGTGCATAGAAGGAAAAAAAAAAGGTTATTGGAGAGCAAACTGCTGAGTTGTCTCACAATGTAGAGGACAGCAGCCCAGCCAGGAGAACAAGAAGGCTTTACAGGGTTCCTGGAGGCTCCCTTCCTCTCAGGAGATTTTTTTTTTCTTTGCTCTGCCTTGAATAGAACAGGATCCCAATCCTACTGAGAGGGCTCTGTGCTTGATGCAGTGAAGCCAATTTATGAGTATCAGCTGTCCTTTGCCAATGGTGGATGGCTGTTTAGGGGGGAACTTGAAGACTGCAGTTATTTGAAAAGCAATATCCCTGAGTCACGGGGTTTCTGAGAAATTCTGGGGATTGGGTTTCTATTTACTCATGGCCATCTGCGCCAGCTAAGCTCAGGGAGCCATTTTAGGGTATGGGCAGCTGCACCACCATCTTAGGGGCCTGCATTGTGATCTAACAGTCACAAGGTATAAAATTTTCCATACAGATTTAGTAGTGTTGTTTATATTAAATGGGTACATTGAACTTTTCAGTGTTCTTAGTGAAACTGAATTATGTCCCTGTCTTCATTTGATGATAACATTGACTAACAAAAGAGGATAAAAGAAGGCCTAGAGAAATAGCCTAGTGGTTACGAGCTCTGGCTGCTCCTCCAGAGGGCCCAGGTCCTATTCTCTGCGCCCACGTGGTGGCTCACAATGACCCGTAACTCCAGTTCCAGGGGATCCGATGCCCTCTTCTGGACCCCTCAGGGACCACGCGTGCAATGCTGGCAAAACACTTACACACATAAAATAACAGATGTTTAACGATAAATTCCGACAGCAGTGAGTCCTCTGGCACGTGTCACCCTCAGAGCTTCTTTGGGCGAAGAATGTTATCCCCAGGGCAATCCTTTCACCTCTCTGATAGGACGCCGAAACTTCATAGCAATAGCCGTGTGTTTTTCGCTGGAATGCCACGTGAAATACAGCATGGCAGGGAGGGCTACTTTTGCTTTTCAGTTAACGTATTTTAAATTATAGCTGCTGTAGTTACTAACACAATGATGCTGTGAGCAAGTAAATAATTACTGTTAGTTAGTTGGGAACAATAGCTATGTGCAAGGCTCCTTGCCTGCTTCAAACTGGGCTGCCTTTCCAGATTCCAGGGACAAAATCCTTCCTAACAGTACCCTCGGCACGCGGCAAACGTATGCCCAAGTTAGTGATCCCTTCCCAGAGCTGCCAATAGGTGCGATTCTGAAGAATTACCTTCTCTGACCAAAATGATACACACTGCCTTATCCCAGACATATAGATTCTGGGATAAATTTCCTTTACATGCCTGAGTGGAAGTAATTACAGTGAGTAACTTCACAGCCTTGGATTTTCTTATGGAGAACTGGAGGGAGGGCTTGGGCCTGTCATTTTGAAACCAGTCAGTCTCTCAACTGAAGCTATCCTTATCTTTCTCGAAGTCCTTTATTTTAGGCTCTCAGCACACTTGAAAGTCTTTCTGAATGTTCAAAGCAGCCCAGAGTTAAGTTCAAGGGGGTGCGGATGTGAGCTTAGCTAATATTGGGGTACCAGCAGCTGGGGGAGCTGGCCTAGTGTCTTCCGGAGACTGATGTCTCTTTCTTCCTTCCCTTACATTTTCTCCATGCTCCCCAAAACACACACACGCACACACGTGTACACACACAGGCACACACACTAGCCGTATGGACATTTGTGCATGACAGAGTCCAGAGCCTGAGTGGGGTCAGAAAGAGTGAAGACCTAGCAAGCGGATGTCAGGCTGATGAGGACAGAAAGTAGAAACTCCAGCTACGGTATGAGCAGGCTTCATCCTATCCGTTGAGAACACGAAGAGGAAGACAGATGTTTCTGGGAGAACAAAAAATTCCCAAGACATGATTCCTGCCTGGGTTTCCAGCCTGTCACCACGTGCACTTCTAAACCAAGAGTGCAGCATCAGATGGAAACTGTCAGCTGCCGTCTTGACCCCGAGACCCACCCTGCACTTGCCTCCCATAGTCACATGAGGCACCTCCTTAAAGTCCCACCTCACCCCCAAACCTACTGGTTTTGCATGTACCTCTGGAGAACCTTGACTAACATGGCATGTTCAGTAAAAAACTCATTTTGTGGCGTCTAGTTGTATAAATGTTAGCAAATACAGAGATTTGTGTAGTGGGTGTCACAATCGGGCTACAGTACATTTATCTCTAGAACAGCTGCACTTTTGGTTTTTGTGGAGTTTTGTTTTGTCTCTGTTTTCCATTATATTAACATTCTGTCCGCAGCTCCTGAGCCCCACTGGCCATGTGCACACACTCTCTGCTCTTACCACCTGGCTTTTCCCTGAATGCTGCACACAAGATGAAAACTTATTTGGCTGTAGCTACAAAACTATGTTAATGCACACAGAATATGCTGGTTTTGGTTGAGGGGTGACCAGGCACACAGAATGTGCTGGTTTTGGTTGGAGGGGTCATGGTGTGTTGATGCTTTTGTTATTGTTGTATTAGATGGGAGGGGACTTGTGATGGAGCCCAGGGTGGCCTCCAACCATTGAGCTTCCTGCTTCCACCTCCTGAGTGCTGGGACAACAGGCCTGCATCTCCACACCCCACTCTCCATTTCCATTTAGAGTCATCTCGCTTCCACATAAAAGGGAGGAATGGCCAAAGCAACAAAAGCAGATTGCCCTCTTAAACCAAGACCAAAGTCAACTGGAGAGGAAAATGACCTCTGATTAACATTTGGTCCTAAGGAGAGGATACCTTCACTCCACCTTGTGACCATAACCAGAAGCCCCGGGGTTTGACATCATCCACATCCACCAAGGAAGTGAAACAAAAGAATGATTAGTGGGAAGTTTGAGACAGAGGCCACCTCTTAGAGCAGGGTGGCCTGATAAGCTCTGTTCTGTTATGCTCTGTGAAGTTATTATAAATTGCTGGGCATGGTGACACAGACCTTTAATTCCAGCACTTCGGAGGCAGAAGCAGGGAGATCTCTATGAGTTCAAGGCCAGCCTAGTCTACATAGCAAGTTCCCAGGAGAGCCAGGGCTCTGTGGAGAAACCTTGTCAAAAAAAAATAACTTTTATAAAATATGTGTTTAATGCTGCTGTTTTCAAAGAGGAAAAACATTGGTTGCATTCTTTCATCTGTAGAGCTTGTTGTATAATAAAGTTGGTGTTTTTTGTTTCAGGAAATTGTATCAAAAACTAGCTACAAATAAACTTTGGAGACAGAAAAGCAAATGTGTATTATTGGGCCACACGTAGCACACACTGTCAGTTTTCTAAGATATGATCGTCATTTCGTACGTTGGAGACTTTCATTATTAGGATTTGCATGGTGTATATAAGTTAAGCATGGAGGATATACCTTTTGCAGTTTGGTTTTAAGTGTTTCAACAACTATTGATCTAGATACCCCAAACTGTTATTAATTGTTCAATCCAGTATAGGTATATGAGTGTATATGAGTATCACTGCTCTGGTTTTTAATATTTTCTGTATATTTGATAGTTAGTAATAAAACGTTGGAGGTAAGGAATAGCCAGCATACTCCAACATTCATATATTTGCTCACCAAGTCCCCAGACTTCAGCTCTGAGACACAACATACCAATGAACCTGCAGCCATGACTCACCGCCTAATAGGGATCCAGATGGAGGGATCCTCCCTCTCTTCACTTGACCTCAAATCAGCCCCTTTTATAGTCCAGGAAGTAGACACACCCTATACTCAAATACAAACCTTACTCAAGACTCCCAGTAGCAAATTGTAGAAAACTAACTCAACCAGCTTAGGCAAAAAGGTAAATCTTAGGTGTGGTGACCTGTCTACCAGTAAGGCACCAAAGAGCTGATCTTGGGGGAAAATGCTGGTGAAGAATAGGATTCCCTCAAAAGCGCTCTCATCTCTCATTTCTTTTTTTTTTTTTTTCTTTTTTTTTTTTTTTTTAACACACTATGTATTTATCCTCTCCAGTTCCTGGGCTTGTGAGGATTATTTTTCCCCCTGTAGAGGTAGTTCAAAGAAAAGACTCAAGACGTTGCCCTGCTCCACACACACAGCACCATTCCACCTACAGGCTTCCTTCCCAGAAGACCCCCAGGCTAGGAGTCCAAACTGGATTCATAGTTCTTAAGGGAGGCGACTTGGAGTCAAAGATGTGAGAGCTGGAGGGGCTGAGCAGAGTTTTGGGGTCGGGGTGCATTTCAGGAAATGCAACCTAATTTCTATGAATGAGATACAACTTTGACATATGTTTTATAAATAAGGAAAAAGTGAGTTTTAGAAAGGAAAAGCCTTCAGCCACATAACTAGTAACAAAGCCAAAGTCAGCTTTCACCTGTGGCACGTGAGGATGGCATGGTTTGGAGCATGTAGTGATGGAATCTGGGTGTGACAGAGCCTTCCTTGGAGTGATGAGAAAACTGGGGACCAGTCCCAACATGACAGGAAGAAGTGAAGGACTCTGTCTGAAGGGGGACAGTCAGAAACGGGGCTCAGTGGTGAACATCAGATTTGAGGAAATCTGGTCCTGCCACTGCCAGGCTGTGTGTCCTTGAATCCCCCTCTGTGCTTCCTTTCCTCCTTCTCCCAGAGGAAAGTGCAGTCTTGACGGTAACTTGGCCTCAGCAGACACCTCTACCTCTTGTGCAAACAAAGGATCTCACAGTTAGGAGATCTTGGAGAGGCTCCAAGTCCCTCACTGGAGATGGTGGACATTTCTGACGGGGCTTGAAAAGCACAGGCCTCCCTGTCATCAGCAAACCTTGAGCCCTGCCCATTGCCACTCCCAGCAGAAACAATAGAAATCCAGCCTCAGCCTCAGCCTCAGCCTCAGCCTCTCGGCAGCATGCGGTCAGACGGTCTCTTGGTCCTCGTTGCGGTCCTCATTTCCACTGCTCTGGTGGCTGGAGATGGAGTCAAAGGGGGTATGTGGATATGGTGAGATGGGTAGAGATGGGGTGGGAGCCCCCAGATTACAGAGAGGGCTGGAGCCCTCCTCTTACCTTGTGCCTTCCTCCACCAAATGAAGAGAAAGCAGGAGTTTGCCCGGCGGACAACTGGCGCTGCATCAGGAGTGAGGGTCCCCTGTGTTACAGAGACAGGAACTGTGAGGGTGAGCAGAAGTGCTGTTTTCTGCACTGTCGCTACAGATGTGTGCAACCTGTGAAGACGCTGGAGGACAGTAAGTAGCCCCCACTCCTGTTCATGGCCCTCCCTCCCACTCTCCCTGTCCCTGTCTAGCTCCTGAAAGCATGGGGGAGCAGTTTTTGGAGAAGGGCAGAGTGAAATGGTTATGAGCTTATGGGATCCCAGAGATCAGTGGCCTTGAACTTCTCTTTTGGACAATGGAGGAAAACAGGGATGTGCTCAGAGCAGAGTGGGGAGAAATGCCTCCGAGCTCTCCCTCCTCCCAGGACTGTCCTCCATAAGTCATGCTCCCTCCTTTCCTCCTCTGGAAGTCGCTGTCACCTACCCCTGCCCCCAAGGGTCCACAGACTTAAAGTATGGGAGAAACAGGCACCCTATGGAAAGCTTGGCCCAGAGTCCTTGTGTGCAAAAGAGGGGGCGACGTGAGCCTCCCTCTTCTGCAGAGTCCCCTCCGTTTCCATAGATGAAGCCCTCATGAGTGAGGTGTGATGCCTCATAGACAAGGCCTCAGGGGACTGCCTCACCCTTCCACCACGTAAGGACACAGCAAGAAGGGACAAAGACCGAAAACCAGGCCTTTCCAGATCCTGAATCTCCCGGCACCTTGATCTTGGACCCCTAGCCTCCAGAACTCTGAGAAATAAATGTTGTTTATAAGCCACTCAGTCTATGGTAATTTGTTACAGCAGCCCAGAAAGACTAACACAATTTAATAGTTTAAAAATTCCTGTTCAACATTATATATATGACACATATTAAAAAATACACACACACACACACACAAATAAACACTTCTGGAAATACACACAAAAGTTTTTGAAAAAAAATGTACAAAACTTTATTAAATGACATTTTAAAAGATATGATTAAACAGAATAAAATTGTCTATAATATGATTTTTGTGAAAAATATATGCTCTTACAGCTGGTCAAAAGGCAGAGAATAAAGTGACTATGGAGTCGTAAATTGTTTATCCCTAAATGAGACATCTGTACCACACAACACTCACTGTCACCAAGGCTCAGGGAACATCAAGGAAAAGCCAGAGATCCTGGAAGATTGGAGCAACTAATGTCTTCTGTGCATGACAGGGCCGCTGCCCTCAGGAACTCACAGTAGCCAGAGAGAGAGCTGCAGGAACCAGGCCAGTGGATGCTCTGGCAAGGACAAGGAAGGGATGCATGAGGCCCACCCTTGGCTGAGGAGCCGTGTCAGTTGATGGCCACTAGAGGGAGCACAGTCATCTCTCCTCAGTGGTATGGCCCACGGTGGGTTGCGAGGGCTCCAGGGAATGGTAGCCCTCACCCAGGGCATGCAGGCACACTCGTAGGATTCAGTGAGTTATCTTAAAAAGAGAGAGGGGAAAAAAGGCATGAATTGGGAGAGGAATGTGGAGAGGGCTCTGGGGAAGGTGAAGGGAGGAATGGGAAAGAGATGATCTAAATACATTCTGTTAGTACATTCTCTGGGATGAAAGTATCAGAGACTACATAAAAAGTATATACACATGTATATATAATTATATGTATGCATATATACATATGTAATGTATTATACGTGTTGTGACGTTATATGTGTGTATGTATTCACTATATATATATATACACACATATATAATTTTTATATATTGCATGTAGAATACAATGTACACATATGCCTGCTCTTTCCTGAATACCAAGCGTCCACAAGACAAAGATGTCCATCCTGGTTAACATAATTTACATATAACTACAATCTAACCCCTTGGGAATTTGTAACCCGTAATTAACTTGTTGCCACAGGCCCTGTCATCCGCAGCTTCCTGATGTTTACAGGATGCCATTTCGTCATTCCCTTCTCTCCTTGCCCTTGTGTGAGGAAGCATGGCTTTACAATGAGAAGATTGAGGTGCACCAGCTGAAATGCATCCGTCTGTCTGAGCAACGTTAAAATAGGTGAGCCAGGCGTGGACTCCGCCTCAGGTGACCAAACAGGCAGCAGGCGTCATCCACCACCCAGGAAGGTTATTGCCAAGACGATTTTCCCCTGGTTGGGTTTCTGGAGCTAATGTCGTGTAGGGAAATGTGAAGGGCAGAGCTGAAAGATACCACAGAGCAAGGATATGGGCTCCTCTGAGTAGACATCCATCTGTTTGCTCAGTCAGAAATAGGAAAAGGGATGACTGGGAGGAGGGCAGAAGCGAGCTAGAATGTTGGTTCCAGAACGGAGGGAACTTCGGATGTCGCAGCCACGCAGTGAATGCCCGGAGTGTGGATTTGGTTCCAACAACTGCACAGACTCATTTCTTTAAAGAGTTATCTTTAATTATGTGCGGGTCTACGTGTCTGTGTCAGGGTATGCTCGTGTGAGGTGCCCATGAAGAGCAGAGGAGGGTATCAGATCTTCCGGACCTGGAGTTAAAAGAGGCTGTGAGCCACCTGAATGCTGGTAATCAAACTTTTGGGTCCTCTGCAAGAGTAGTATGAGATCTTAACGGCTAGGCCATCTCTCCAGCCCCACCAAGTCATTTTTATGACAATAAGGAAAAGAAGAAAGTAAACAGAGAAGCAGATGATTAGGTGTGACAATGACATATTCAGTTGTGTGAGAAAATGTCATTATTTCCTTTCTTTCAAAGTTGACCTAAGGTTTTTCTGCACAGCCCAGGCTAACCTGGACCCAGTCTTGTTAGCAGCACACCCTGGGTGACAGGACTATCTGAGCACATCACCACGCTCAGCCTAAATGTCCGTAGTTCTTAGAGATCCATACTGAAATATCTAAAGGCAGAATTATGAAGTTTACTTAAAAATTCTTCAAAATTAAAAAAAATGGTGACTATGCACAAAAGGAAATGTTGGAAAGTGTTACTGTTGAGTTTGGAATGGGCGGAGCTTCATAAAAGGGGTTACTGTTCTTTTGTATGTTTTTGAAATGGGGGTAAAAATAGTTACAGCAAACACTGGGTTATTTTTTTCCATATTAAAATAATCATTGAGTTCGTATGGAGCAATGCATGAACATGTAAATTAATAAAATGACTATCCTAACTAAGTCACTTAAACATCATGAAGTTGTAACTATTACAACGGCAGTACTGGCTCAAAAATAAACACAGGAGAGGGGGTGGGGCACATGCTTTAAGCCCAGCACTTGGAGCAGAGACAGGCAGATCTTTGAGTTTGAGAGACAGAGCCTTTTCCAGGACAGCAATAGCTACCTTGTCTTGGAAAAAAAGAAAGAAAGGAAGAAAGAAAGAAAGAAGGAAGGAAGGAAGGAAGGAAGGAAGGAAGGAAGGAAGGAAGGAA
>NW_026586589.1:156895-233701 GCF_907164565.1 Psammomys obesus
GAAGGAAGGAAGGAAGGAAGGAAGGAAGGAAGGAAGGAAGGAAGGAAGGAAGGGAAGAAAATAAAGAAAAAAGAAGAAAAAGAACAAAAAGCCCAGCAACCGCATGCATGTAAGGGTCAGCTTCACTTGTCAGCCTGGCGCAGCCTGGAGCCACCCGGGAAGTCTATGCAAGGCTGATGTGTGGGAAGACCCAGCCCACTGTGGGCAGCACCGTTCCTTATGCAGTAAATCCTGAACCGTGTGGGAGTGGAGTAAAGCTGAGCACGAGGATGCAAGCACAGACATGTTTGTTTCTCTCTGTTCCTGACTGTGACACATCTATACGGACTTCCCCACCTTGATGCCTTGACTGTCCCATGGTGACAGGCTGTAGCCGGGAACTGGGAACTAAACTCAAACACTTCTCCTCCACGTTGCTCCTCATCAGGATATTTTATCTCATCTAGAACACCCTGTGATATATGTGATATGAAGTTTTTTTTTTTTAATATGAGATTCTGATTGCTAATCAATAACAGAACTGAATCATTGGGCCTGAAGAGAGAGATGGCTCAGCGTTAGAGTACTTGATGCTCATACAGAAGACCTAGGTTCAGTTCAGGTTCCAGCTCCTACATGACAGCTCATAACCTCCTGTAACTCCAGCTCCAGGGGATGCTGTGCCCTCTTCTAGCCTCCTCAGGCATTGCACTCATGTGGAGCACATACATTTGTGTGGCAGAACACACATACGCCTAAAACAAAAATAAATAATTTTTTTTTAAGAAAGAAAGGGCAACACAAGGATGAGCATCATCAAAGTGCATCGCATGTGTATGTGAAACTCTCATAAGTCAAACTTTTCATAAGTCAAACAGCTGAGTTAATTGCCCTAAAATTTAAAACTTTGGTTTAAGTCCTTTCCCCCAACCTCCCCCACAAAAAAAGAAAGATTCACTTGGAATAGAGAATCAGAATAACCACTTATCAAACTTATTCAGTTCTCAGAACTTGCTTATAAGTGTTATTTCTGTCTCTCTTGCAGAGGAATGAGGGAGGCTTATCAAAATTCAAGTCAACTAGAACTTGCTGATACTAGAATTCGAAACCAGGTCTGTCTGGCCCAGCACACATTCAACAACTCACGCTCTTATCACTCATGTACAAGTCAACAGCATCCCAAAGATATAAACAGCTTTTTAAAATTATTACCCTAGAGTAGCTCAAAATCGGAAATAAGACATCCAGCAAAATGTAGCAAAATATATAAGCAAGCCATTCACAAAGAGGGAAAATACAGCCAGTGGAAATACATGATAAATGTTTATCCTCACCAGTATTCCGAGGAAGGCCAACTAAGACGAGAAACTTTCCATTACTGGAGATTTTATTTGTTTTTTTTTTTTTTTTTTAATCCTGTTTTGGGTGTGTCCGTGAAGGATCTGGCCATGAGCCGCAGCAACGGAACTTCAGGAGTGTGCTCTTGTGAGCGGGGCTTTCTCTGCTTAGGACTCAGAGGGAGGGGTGGGTGTGGGAGAGAAGGAATCTCGTGGGTCTCACCTGGACCCAGCACCCTCACCTGGGTCTGGGGAAATACATGGTGAGTGACAACCAACCAGAATTAAAGGAGCTGAGGTAGGAGGCTGTGGGTCTACCAAGGGGAGACACGTCGGGCAGACAGACCGACAGGCATCTATGCCAGACAGGTGGAGGTTCTGACTTCTGAAACGAATGCTGAACCAGATACGTCTGCACCCTGAAGAAATCCGTCGTGTTCTTTGACCTAATGTTTCCATGTAAGTGAAATTTTAAAAAGTGTCTGAGATGTGACTGCAAAACTAAATACTGGGATTGTCAGCCTGTCTTCCTTCACGGAAATGAAAGATCAGAAACCTGCCTGTCTTCCACTCAAGAGAAGATCACATAGCGTTTGTCTTTTAAGACAGCATGCTGTCGTCAGAACCCACGGCATTTACAGAACACTTCACAGCACAGAATATCTACCAAATAATCCTAACTGGGATAGCACATTGTCAACAAATATGTACAATTTATAATTGGGGAAAATGGAGCCCATACATTTTTTTCTCCAAGGCAGGCAGTGGTGGCACACACCTTTAATTCCAGCACTCAGGGAGGCAGAGGCAGGTGGGTCTCTGTGAGTTCAAGGCCAGCCTGGCCTATAAATTGAGTTTCAGGACAGCCAAGACTACACAGAGGAACCCTGTCTCAAGAAGAAAAAAAAAAAAAATCCCTCCAAAATAAATCTGCTCGGGATGTACCAGAATCCCAAAAATACCAATAGCCCTACATGACAGCCCTCCCCCCCCCACACATGACAGGGGCTCGTACACAACAGGTGTCCCCCTTCCTGGGGCCTTAGAAGACAGCATAAAGGATTCAAGTTGAACCCAAGCTGTTCCTGGGTTCCAGGCTGGGATGGGTAAGAGAGACAGACTCTGGAATGTCACCTTCCTTTCCCAGGGTCCCACGAAGTATCCCTGCCTTCCAGAGCCAGGGAGCTGCCTAGGAATTAGGTGGCGGGTGCCAATGGGGCAGTGCACCTCGCATCTCTGGCTACCAGGTTGCTCATCTCGAGTGAGAGAGCTTGGGGCAAGGCCTTGATCATCCCCATGCTGATGGAGTCCTGTGCTCTGAAGTTTCCATTTGGGTCCCCATGGGATACCAAGCCACAGCTACTGTCTTCCACCAAGTGCAGAGCCAACTGCATGGGTGTGAAACTCAGGGTGGGGTTCCCTGGGTGAAATTTTAGAGGGTCATTTGCTAAGGAGGCCAGGAAGAAGGGGAGTTTCACTGACACATACATTGGCTCTAGCCAGAGACTTTAGCCAAACCAGAGTCATGCTCTAGCCATCCCGGATAGCCAGCCCAGGCAAGAAGCAAGGCCACTAGGGCCCTCCCCAAGGATGTTGGGCTCTCTTCCATCACAAGATCCTAAGATGAGAGGCTAGGCCTGGCCTCATTCTCCAGACGTCTGGAGCCAACTCCTCCAGACAGAGGCCCAACCCTGGCCCTTTACTGTCCCCATTTCTTGCCACCATTCCTTGCCATTCAAGCTGATTCCTGCCTCTTTTCTAAGACACTGTGGAGCTTCAAGACCTTAGAGAGTCAGGAAGACAAATATCTCACTCAGCCATCACCCTGTACATCATCCATCAAGCCAAACTCAGGAAGCACAAAAAAACAAAAAGGACTTTGTTTGCAGTCTTAGGCACTGAGATCCCAGAGGAATTGAGTTCAAAGAGTCCGTCCGGCTGACTATTCTGAAGAAGGCAGGGAGACGGGGGCTTGAACTGGCACACAGAGCTTACTTGCTACTGAGCAGTAAAACCCCCTTCACGGGAAGATTGCATTGAATATTGAAGAAGGACGGGGGCTGTGCTGGGCCTGATGATGCAGGCCTGTAATCAAAGCTACTCAGGAACCTGAGGAAGGAACACGACAAGTCAGGGGACTGTGTGGGCTACAGAGCAGCAAGTACGACGTCAGCCTAGGAAACTTAGCAAGGCCTTGTTTCAAAACTGAGAAAGTTAAAGGGGTTAGGAATGTAGCTCAGTGGTAGAATCCTTGCCTAGCATGTGAGAGGCCCTCCCAGCGCAGGGGTTGGGTAGGTAGTGGGAGCTAACAGGGGCAGTGAAAAAAGGAAGTTGATGGAAGAATTATATACTTAGGAAGACTGTTCGTGAAACAAGAGTCCGGTGCCATCTCCTTACGCATCTTCCGTCTCTGGGCACAGTAACCCGGCCTGGTTGTACCAGATGCTCCAGATGCCTGTAGTCAGAGGGTGGAGGTGGCCCAGGCTCACGTTCCTAGGCAGAGCCAGTGACGTGAGTCAAGTTGCCTTAAAGAAAAAAGTCTCCATGTGTGGCTTTCATTATGACTCCTCCTTCACTCCCCACAATACAGATGAGAAAACTGAGGCCCAGAGACAGGTAAGACTTGCCCAATACCCAGAGGCCACGTCAGCAACACAGGCAGGACTAGATCCAAATCCCTAACACAAAGAACCTCCGGTAGCTGCTTTCAACTCTTGCTCAATCCCTGCCAGACAGACATCAGGCAGGGGTGGTAGGGTGGGGCGTAGATCAGGGAAACACAAGCCACTCTAGCCCTCCTCTCCTGACTCACCTGCTCTGGCATGCCTGCGGCTGTAGGTGTTAATTTGGGGGCCTCTGGGCCCTGAGCTTAGTGGATGCCACAAGAGAAACATGAGAATCCAGAGCTCCCTCCTCCTGGTAGTCCTCCTGGCTTTGGAGACCCAGTTGCCTATGGCCTTGTGTAGGAAGAAGGGAGGTGAGTGTCATGAATCCTTTTGCTCCAGGGGCCAAGTGGTTTCTTCCTCTCTGTGGAGGGTGAGGGCTTTGGGACAGCCAGTGGTGAGTGAGGGGTGTGGGGTGTGTGTATGTGTGTGTGTGTGTGTGTGTGTGTGTGTGTGTGCCTGCCTGCCTGCCTGCCTGTCTCAGTGCTCCTAGGAGCCTGCATTTCTATCTGTACATCAGACTTTTTCATGCTTGCGTCTTCACCTGTCAATGAACTCTGCCATTTTCTCCGGTGCTCGCCTGTGCCTACATCCACATCCGAATGTTTTAAGGACACACACGCCTATTTCTGTGTACAGGTGTGCTCATGTTCTGTCTGTGCAGCCCTCTGTCTGTATACATACACTTACTGTATCCGAGCTTCTGGACATGTCTGCACCCATCCATGTGTCTCCGTGTTTCTCCGTATGGAGAAAACATTACATGATTGCTCCAACACGGCTTGTAGAAGGGACTTGAGAGTTAAGTGAGGAGTGTGGCTCCTGGGACCTGGCGTCTGATGGGAGGATCTTTGCCTTTGTCGCTCTTCTTCCTTTCTCAAGCTTCAGCCCCATTCCCACCCCTGACAAAGCTCAGATTAGCATGTTGACAGTGAGGGAGGCACAGGTGTGCTTTTTACAGGTGCCTCGGTCAGGTCAAGGCCCCTCCCCCATCCCCCTCTGAGGCTGATGTGCTTTGACCATTCCCATTTGCAGAGTTGGCCCTGCTTTGGAGAAAGGTATGGAAATGGGGGCAGAAACCCTTCCTCCAATACTGGGAAGCCTGCACGGGGTAGATGAAGAAAGCAGTTTCTGTATGGCACCCAATCCTTTTAGCCTGGAGTGTGCCTTCCTCAGAGGCACAAGTCTCTGCTTGGGACATGAGCTGTTTGGGGGAGGAGGGTGTTTGGAGACCTCAGGATGGCTAGACCTTACATTGCCTGTGATCCATCCTGTAGAGCTCTTCATTGCGACGCAGTGAGTCAGTTCTGTTTTGTCCCCATTTTACTGATAAGGAAAACCAAGGTATAGTGTTAAACCACCCACCCAAGGCTGAAGACTGAGGCGGCATCCAGTGTGGTGTCTAACTGCAGTTCTTGTGGGTCAGAAAGGCTCACCTCACCAACTCACTCCCCACGAAATGCGGTCCGTGCTTTCCTCTCGAGAATAAATGAGGCCCTGAGGGACAAGTGTCAGCTACGGCCTTAAGTGCAGCAACGGAGGGGTCTCAGGAGGGCAGCCCTGATGCCCACGCCCGGGGTGAGCTCTGGCTCCACCAGAACCTGGGCCTGCTCTATCTGGTCAGTTGTGACAGACACACTCTCACCATTACCAGTTCACATCACTCCGTCCTTCCCTGGCTTCTCTCCCATGAGACATCGGCCTGGCTCTCAGCAGAATTGCAGGCAGTGGCAGAAGGCAACAGGGCCGAGGGCAGGAAAGCCTTGGTTTGTCTCACGGGAAGCTCAGCCACTTGTGTTTATAAGAGGCCATTGCCCTCATTCAGATGTCAGGGCGGTGGCAGTTTTGTAGTTACATTTAGAGAGCTGTGTGCCAAGGGCTAGGCGTGCTCATGCGTCTGACTTCATCTGTGTAGCCAAACACATCTGTTTAACCAGGCCCGGGATGGTTGATACACAGGTACACAGGCTACACATCGGCTGTGGTGTGTGTGTGCGTGTGTCACAAGTAGGAAAGCTGTGTAGGGGGGGAAGGTTAGGCGAACAGGTCTGGAGTGACCCTCGGACCCCGCTGAACACCCTTATGTACACCCCAGGCCTTTGTGTCTCCACACTGTGGCACCTTCGGCTTGTCCCACTTAAAACGCCATCTTTCTCCATTCAGAGAAAGTTCTTGGAACCCCATTCAGTCTCGTTCTTGGAACCCAACCCCAGGGCCCTCGTCCAGCAGCTCTCCCTGCCTCTCTGCTGCAACCTACGCCGGACCAGCTGCCCCCCCACCCCCACCCCCGCCCACTACAGCTTCCACTTCCCCTATTAGAATTCAGACAGTTCCATCCGGCCCACTGTCCGAGGCACTAAATCGTGAGAGAGAGAGAGAGAGGGGGGGGGAGGGAGTTTTTCCCTTCCCAAATACCCCACATCCCTCCCTAAAGCGACCTCCCTCAGAATGTATTCCCTCCCAGGCTATGCTGCTCACTGTCCAGCAGGGGGCAGCAGTTCAGCTTAAACCATCAGTTCAAGCGCTAAAACTGACAGTACAAGAGCAAGGGGCCACCTATTATAGGCACAGCCAGTGCCCAAGAGGGAGGAAGTGGTTGACAAGAGCCAAATGCAGCTGCCTGAGCTCTAAGTAAGGAATTGGGAACTTCCGGGGGGCTTGGGTAGCTGGTGCTGGGTAGGTAGTGGGATAGAGACAGGGAGACCTTCTGGGAGAGGTGTCCCAGGGATTACATCACAGCTTCTGTGATGCTAGATTGAACTGAAGCTCTGGGACCAGCCCCATCCCTGTAGCTCAAAACAGCTAAGGCAGGACATAAAGATCAAAGGGAGCCAGACCCTGAGAGTCCTAAGCCAGGCAATTTCGGGGATAGGCTGCTCACTGTCCTTTGCAGGCCTTAACTTTTTCCTCCATAGAGGTAAGTGATTTCCAGCTTGTATGTGAAATGTCAACACGAGGAGGGGCTAGATCAATTCCACTGTAGAGCTGTTAGAGGGAAAGGTTCAAAAGCAGAGTTGACGCTTGAATCATAAGCTGTGCCGTTGGCAACAGCGCCAAGCACCACAGTGTAGATGTGCCAGGCTGGCAAGCAGCTGGCACACATGCGGCCCTGGGCCTCCCTTCAGATCCCTCTCTTTCCAATAGTCGTTGAGCCCCCAGCACCGTGCACTGCGCTACGCTCATGACGGACAGGGCGAGCAGGCAAGGAGCCTCAGCATCTAGCCAATGGGAAGAACAGACAGCCAACCAGTACTGAGCCGCGTCCCCCCCCCCCCCCCCCCCCCCCCGCCTCAGAGGAGCAGGGCCTTCTAAAGAGGTGACATTTCAACTGAGATCAGTCAACTGACCAAGCGGTCAGGGTGGAAGTCAGTACCAGGCAAAGGCAGAGCCTGGCACAGAGAGCTGGCTTGGAGCAGCTCAGGAGCCAGTGAGCAGGAGAGCAGGCGAGACAGAGAATGAGGCCAGGGGGGCGCAGGTGGGTGGGGGTAGGTTTACCCCACCTAATCTTGTCTGAGGTGGAGAATCTGTGTGTGTGTGTGTGTGTGTGTGTGTGTGTGTGTGTGTGTGCGCGCGCGCGCATGGAGAGCAGAGGACAAAGACCTAGGGTGTCATTTCTCAGGCCACCTACCTTGTTTTTGAGACTGAGCTTCTCATCCACCGAGTCAGCGAGGAGGCCAGGCTGGCTGGGTGGCAAGCCTGAGAGATCAACCCTGTCTTCACCTCTTTTGGGGCTGGGCTTGCACGCGCACAGCACACTCCCTTCTGTTCTTTTGCTGGGTTTTTGTTTGTTTAACGTGGGTTTTGGGGATCAAGCCCGGGTCCTAGCTGAGCGATCTCCATAGCCTGAGATTTTTTTTTAAATTTTATTTTTCCTATCCATTATGACACTTGAGTGCCAAAATAGCCCTAGATGTTTAAAAAAAAAAAAAGATAAAAAAACAAAACAACAACAAACAAACCTATGATGGCAAGCAAGAAGTAAGACACCGCGATATTCCATCCTGCAATTCCGAAGTCCGTGATTCTTGCCCAACCCTGAGCTGCCTCTGCTTACATGACCCGAGGGTTCTCCTGCAGACAAATCGGGGGCCTGCCCGCCGGACGACGGACCCTGCACCCAGGTGACTCCGGATCAGTGCATGAACGACCGCCAGTGTCCCTCCTCCTGGAAGTGCTGCTCCCGAGCCTGCTTCCGCCAGTGTGTCCCGAGGGTCTCCGGTAAGTGCCCACTTCACTGTACGGACCACCCAAGCCTCAAGCCCCAGGGCGTGCGGGCCCAAGCGAGACTCACCCAAGCCCCTGTATTGCAGTAAAGCTGGGCAGCTGCCCCGTGGATCAACTCCGCTGCCTCGGTCCTACGAAGCACTTGTGTAACCAAGACTCGGACTGCTCAGGCAGGAAGCGGTGCTGTGCCAGCGCCTGCGGCCGGGACTGCCGAGACCCCAGCAAAGGTGCCATCCCTGCTCCCCCTCCCGCCCCCGCTCTGGGATGTTCTTCCGGGTCAACCATCTCAGCAGGATACCTCCTTCAGAAGCAGGTCTTCCCAACGCGTGGCCACAGCTGGAGATGTAGGATGCAGTGTGGCAGGGACACGGGGCTCAGAACGAGCTGCGCCACAGAGGCCACATCCCTGAGCCGCCCTGAACATCAGTTTGCCCTTCTGAAGGAGGCTGGGGAGTCACGATGATGATCTTAGCCATCATCGGCGTTAGACTGATGGGATGTTAAATGGAGGAGTCAGGCCTAGAGCCCTGTTACAAAAGAGGGCATAACCCTTTCTTTCCCTCTCTTTAGGCTAATTCCAGCTTAAGATCTGTGGCTCTGCACCCCAGGTGTGGTTCCCACCAGGAAGAGCTTATGATGGCGGCCAGGGATCCCACCTCCCAGATCACCTCTCCGGAGACAGCTGGCCTGTTGTCCCTACCCCTACAACTCCTGCCTTCTCATCTGCCTGTCAAGGTCCACACCTTAAAGGCACCCCAAAAGCACCCTGTCCCACTGCCGTGATGAGCTTCCATCCTAGCTCAAAATCATTTTTACATCTTTCCGTAATTGTTTCCTCCACTTAAAATGCCAAGTCGGGCAACCCCTTCTCTGCGGAGCCCTGAACCCACCTTCAAGTAATCCTCCCCCACAAAATGTATGTCCAGTGGAATTTTTTTAAATATCAGTCCATCCACACGTGCTGTTCCGGTCTTCCCTGCCCCTTTAGAATCACACCAGAAGTGTATAAAGTTGTGTAAAGTGGCCCTGTCCATCTAGCTACATGATGTTTTCATTTAAATGGCTCTTTTGGGTGAAACAATTCCTTTACAAAGGATGGTGCAGGGGAGGGGAGGTATGGCCTCACTAAGGTAAATCGGATCCGAAGGATCACCGGCCAGACGCAGAATGAACTGTGAAGCCAACCGCAATGAAAGCAGTAGCTCCATTAAGTTAATCCATGCTTCATTTAAATAATATCATTAGACTCTGGCTAGATAAGGCCACCTGCCAAGGCAGAGCCTGCCTCTGTTTTAATAAATGGAGATTAACAAGGGTTAAAGAGATGTCACGGAGGCAGCGCTCTGACTTCAGACAGCTCCCTGGCAGAGTCAGGAGGAAAAAGAGAGCCTCTCACTCAGGGAGTCGATGCTGTTTCATGCTGTAGCCAAGTGCTTGCTTGGCTCACTGGGGATGCTCGCACCCAGGGAAAGGTGGCCCAGCATTTGGGGTGTCATGTATAGAGTAGGTCTGTCTCCACGGTTGGGCTGCATCTCACTTGTCTTTATTCCCCTGGGGGCGGGGGGAGGGAGAGGCTAGCCTACCATCAGGGCCTAATTGGGATTTCTTGAGTGGAGTCAGCAAGGCTCCATCCATCCTTAAACCCAAACAGCTGATTCCTGACTCTCCTTCGCTCTCTTGCTGTAGCCCCAGGCCAGTCCTTCGCCACCTCCTTTTGCAGTGTAGAAGATGGAAAGAGTCCGACTTTTTGGCTGCCACAGCCCTTTTTCCTAGATTCAAATGCCTGAATTGTTGACTCATAGTAACGGTTGCTAACAACAGGGATGCAAGGTGACACCCAGGAAAGAAGAAAGCTCTCTGGACTCAGGGACTCTCTGCGATCTTGGATATTTCTCGGCCTCCTTCTGGGCTTCAGTTTCCCAGCCCATCACATTAGCACAGAGAACACAGAGAATCCTAGTCTGTCCACCATGTCCCGTCTCTTCCAGATTCCCTAGGGGATAGTGTATGTCCCACACGTGTAATGGTTAGTTTATAAATTACCAGCTTGGCAGAATCTAGAGTTACCTGGAAGACAGGCCTCTAGACACCCCTATTGGAGATTATACTGATAGGCTAATTGATCTAGGGAAGACCCATCTTGATTGTGGGCGGGACCACCCTCCCCTAGGTATGGGATCCTGGTCTGGACAAAATGAAGCAAGTGGGCTGAGCATAGCCTGCACGTGTTCCTCATGTGATGTAACAAGCTGCTTCAGGCTCCTGCTGCCTTGACTTCTGGGCCATGAAGGACTGACTGTATCATAACAGTGAGCTGAAATGAACCCTTTCTGCCTCCCATTGCTTTTGTCAGTGCGTTGTCAGTCACGGCAACAGAAAGAGACACTAAGACAGCATCCCAGTTAATCTGGAGCCCAGCTGGGAGCCTATTGGGGTAGAACCAACAGCCACAAGGCAATATTCTTCCAGAGGCCTCCAGCCTCTGCCACAAGAAGAGCTCATTGGAAAGCCACTATCTAAAGCTGCGCTGTCTCAGACAAGCCTCACACTTGGTGGGGGGTGGAGGGGCTATTTGTGGTAGGAAGTGTCGAAGGCCTATCAGGTAGCTTTCGTTGTTCCCTGTTTCACATATGAAGAGAACTGAGGTACAAAGAGGTTAATTTGGACAAAGTCAAAACAGTTGTACATACTAGAGCTGTTCAACCCCGAACAGTTGGGACCCAATTCTTTATCGCCCTATTAAGCAGTTACAGTAGGTCTTTGAAAAGTTGGTCCTTCCAGCCTTAACAACAGTGTCCACAGATGGGAAAAAAAAAGAGAGAGAGAGAGAGAGAGAGAGAGACTCATGCTATCCAAAGAAGGCTGTGTGGACAGGCTCGATCAGACACATTGGAAGCCGTCGGTTCACACCGGACTGCCGTGGGTTTCGTTCTGGAGGGAGAAGAGGATGAACATTCTGAGGCTTGGTAAGGACGCTCCCACATAAACCAATTAAAATTTGGAGGCCAGCAGTCCCACCCATGGCTCTTGAGGGCTTCCAAATTCTGAGTTAGGTCCCTGGAGTGACACAGGGTGCCAGGTCAGAGGCTGCAGCTTTTCTGACTACAGAGGGAATATCCACACAGCCCCTCTGCTCCGGTTCCTGGCTCACTCACCATCCTTCGTGGAGACTAGCCTTGTCTATGCAAGTGTCTCCTCAGTTCTCAGCTGCCAAACTCCTGCTACAAAGGCCTGGGGCGGGGCTGGGAGTAGTGGGAGGATACGGGAGGCCACAAGAGGCCTAATTCACCCTGGAAGCCGAAGCCCTGAGATTTAGTAGGAGTGAGAAAGTGTGACAGTAATCACCCATTCTCCCCTCCTTCCTTTTCAGCAATAGTGTCTCTGGTTAGAAATATCGTCCACACTGCTCAGCTAGCTATTGGAATGCTTATGACACTCCACAAAGTTCCCAGGCCAACATAAAGGCAGAACCATGAAATGTTAGTTCAGCCACAACTGTATATTTGTGTACTTTAGTAACATTCTATAACAATTTAAAAAGGTAAATGAACTTAAACATTTTTTTTTCCTCTTGCTTTCCTTCCAGCTAGAGATGTCCAAGAGGCTCAAGACTGGCCAGTCAGAAGCAGGAATCAGTCCATTGGGCAGGCCTTCCTAGGAAGCCATTGTTTTTCCCACTAATGAGACAAGGTCAGCCTTTTGCTCCTCCCCGAGGAACCCTTCACACTTCCTGGAAGGTGGCTGCTACACCTGCAACCTGGAGACCTGTCGTGGGCCCCCCAGTGAGAATTCTGGTAGAGAGAGTCATTTGCTGGTTCTGACTTAGAAGTGTTCCCTCGGGGGCTGAGAAGTAACCGGGAAAGAGAGGAGGCTCGTGAGAGTGAGACAATGGGAAGGTCCACAGGGCAACTGCGGGAGCAAGCGTAGCTCTCCCTTCGCCTCTCCCCTTGCTAGCCACACAAGGCTTTGGCAGCCTGGGCAAAGGTTTAACAAACAGCCACAGACTGTAGCTTTGTCCAAAGGAAAAACACCCCAGGAGCCAGTGTGCACAGAAGGCTAATGAAGCCTCAACCGTCCCATGATCCTATGCACAGAGCACCAGCAGCACCCCCTCCGGGGATGAAGGCTCCACCAGAGAGTGGAGGAGGGAGTCAGAAGGAGCTGATCTTCAGCGCCCACCCGCCACTCAGGAGCAGCTGCAGCTGCTGTGTCCTACTGTAAAAGACAAGCTCTTCTCTAGTGAAGCCGCTTGGAATCCATTTCCGTTCCCGCAGCTAACTGAGCCTGAGACAGTAAAAGCGCGAAAAGTTATTTGTGGGGATGGCACAGCATGTGCTCACCCACTCTGAAATCCGGAAGAAAGATACTGTTCCCACTTTGCACGTAAGGAAGAGAAACAACCAAGAAGAGACGCTTGGCCCAAGGTCACACAGGAATCCAGGGGCAAAGGCCTTATCTATTGCTGGGTAACGAATTGGGTTACTAATTGCACTAATGAAGTGGGTTAATCAATGCACAGTTATTAGGTCATGGTTTCCTTGGGTTAGGAAACCCAGCACAGGTCCTGTGCTTCCTGGGGCTACAGCCGCATGTTGGCCTAGAAGGGCATGTTATCTGAGCCTCAGCTGGAGAAGGCTCTGTTAGCAAGCGTTTGCTGGCAGCATTTCAGCTCCGTGAAGGCGCAGGAACCAAATACCCAGCTGCCAGTGGCCAGTCACCCTCAATTCCATAACCTTCCGGCCCGGTAACTTGCTTCAGGAAAGCCAAAAGAAAATTCTAACTTTACACAATCTAATCACAGAAGGAATGGGTCATCATCACACTTTAGAAGCAAACCAGTAAGTCACACACCCAAACACACAGGCTCAAGCATACACTCATACTAACACATATACATGCATGTATATTAACACACTCAAGAATACACTCTCACACATGCTAACACACACTCACAAACACAGACATTAACACACAACATACATACACAAATACACGCATACACTAACAGCAGACACACATACATGCTAGTACACATATGCACACACACACACACTCAAGCACACACGAATCAGTACAGAGTGTAGCTATGCCATTCACATACTCCTGATCTAAAGAAACAGTAGGATGACAAATTTGTAAGGTTGGGAGCTGCCAAAATTATGGTAATTTGTAACACATTTTACAAAAAAAAAAAACAAAAAACCATAAAAAAAAACATCAAAAAAAAAAAAAAAAAAAAAAAACTAGTATACTGCATTTTGAAGACTTTAGACCAAAAGTGAATATAGAAAATATCTCGCTAATACTTTCTCTAGTGATATCATGTTAAAATTATATCTGGAATATATTAGATTAAATAAAATACATTTTTCCCAAAAAAATCATCTGTATCTTTTTTTTTTTAAAGATGTTTGTTTAGTATATGGGTGCTTTGTCTTCCTGTTTTGTCTACACACCGGAAGAGGGCATCAGCTCCCATGGGACTATAGTTAGAGACAGTTGTGAGCTGCCATGTGGGTAATGGGAATTGAACCTAAGTTTCCTGGAAGAGCAGCCAGTGCTTCTAACTGCTGAGCCATCTCTCCAGCCCTCCCCTCCCTTTTGTAAGGCACTATCAGAACGAAAAGTCTCAGCTGGCCTGGAACTTTCTATTCAACCAAGGATGACCTTGAACCTCTGATCCTCCCCAAACACACACACACACACCTCCCTGACTGCTGTGATTATAGCTATAAACCCCAGTGCCTGGTGTGCTTGCAGTACTGGGGTTCAACCCCGGGGCTTCATGCCCAACAGGCAAGCAATGCCACTGAGCCTCATTCTCAGTTCATAACTTGTAAATGGCATAGGTGGGTCCGATCGTATCCGTTGTGCACTTGGTGCTAACTTCAGCCACGTGACCCTGAGAGAGTCCTCGTGCTTCTCAGGCCTTACACATCCAGCTCAGGAACACCACCCAACTCACGGGTTGAGATGGCAATGATTCGGGCCTGTGTTGACCCAAGGGAGGGGCTTAGTGGGTATTTGTGAGCACTGTTATGAGTGAAAGAGCACACACAGCAGCCTTCCAAGAAATGCTGGGGCAGGGTGAGGGTTCTTTAAGTTTTCAGCACTGTTGTCTCTGCCGGCAGGCAGTCCTCCTGAAAGGAAGTAATCAGGATTCTCCCACGGAGTGGGAGTTCTGAGCCTCCGGGACAGAAGGATGGGTTTCCGGCTTCACGACTCACTTGGAAAAAGAGAGTGCACTAGAGCCTACCCAGGCACAGCCTGGGGTCTACCAGGAAATGAAGCACCCTCCCCCGCCTCCTAACTCAGACCCCCACAGTACCGAGCCAGTACTTGGGCGGCACCTATAAAACCAGAAGCTGAAGACCTTATCGCTGCAAGTTTGTGTCAAACGTGACTGGGCTTAAGTCCTTTGAAACAGTGCCTGGCACATATTAATCACTAAATTAAGCAAATTGTGGTCGCTGCCATTCCTGGGCCAGAGGTTAAAACCTTTCTCCAAAGGTGTCCCCGTTTCCTAGCCGTCCCATCCTTCCAGGCTCTGACTTTGAAAGATGCCCCCATCCATCCCAGGCAAGAATAGAAACCACCGCCTCCGGCCGCCCGCGGCCTCCCTCCCTCCCCCGGCAGCAATCGATGCGGCCTCAGCCGCGGGGGACGGGAACACAGGAAAGGAGGGGGCCTCGGGGCCTCCGCAGTAGTGAGGCGCAGCGGGGCAGAAAAGAGCTTGGGGGACAGGCGCGCTGGATCCTCGGAGGCCAGGACAGGTAAGGAGCCTCCCTCAGGGAGGGGCGTGGCTGGGGGGGGGGAATGTTGCCTGCGGATCCCTGGTGCTGGAGTCCGTTCTAGGAGACCTCCAAGGAGGGACAGCATGACAGGGTTGGCCTCGCTTGCACAGTCTGTGAAATGGGATTCAGAAAACCTGGGTGGTGTTAGGATGAAACTGCGCTGTGTGTGAGGAGCCCCGGGAAGCGGCCGGCCAGCAGGGGTGCTCACAAAAAGTATCAAGAGTGCTGAACCAGTCCCCTGAGAGGCCCGCGGACAGTCTGTGCGATCCTGAGTAAACCACCCAGTGTTTCTGACTGACGGGGAGTCTTAACAAGAAATGTTTGTGGAATTAATTACCTCAATTCATAGAGCGGGGAAATGAGTGGCAGATGTGGGCAGGGAGGATGCTCCAAATGGAGCTTCTAATGGGCGACAGAAGTGAACTGCTCAGTGCTGGGCCAGGGACTGCACTACCGCAAACATCGGGGCCTGTTTAATCCTCAGAGTCTCTCCAGGGCAACTCCAGACTGCAGAGGGAATCAGCAGCTCAGAGAGGGCAACGGGTCCCCTCAGGTCAACAGCTAGCAGCGGCAGAATTTGAACTCAGAGCTGATAAAAAGAAAAGAATGAATGGGAGTTTGATGTTTACTGAGCACCCAGTGTGTGCCAGGGACTTTGCACGTATTCTCATAACAGTTCATCCACAGTGTTGTGCTATTCCTTCTGGATAGGAGGGCTAATGTACCCAGAGCCAGCAGACTGGCCTGGGTTAGCACAGGAGCCAAGCTAAGGATAGAATCGCAAGCCACCTAGCGTGAGTGAAGGACATCTGGGCTCATATGCCCTCCATCCCCATCCCCTGGAAGAAGGCATCACTGACCCCTCGGTACAGGAGGGATTGCACAGTTCTTGGGGCAGAAGTGAGCCCCCAGGGGCCAGGGGCCAGCGGGAAAATCTAGCATTTCTGGAGTATCCACCGAAGTCAGACAGCTTCCATAAACCGTCTTAGCCCTCGGCTATCCCTGGAATGCATGCTCTTGTCTGCATTGTGTATTCTGCAGGAAAGATGTGGAGAAGAAACAGTTTAGTCAAGGGACAGGACAGTTAAGGGTAAAGTTACATTCCGCCTCGCCTGACTCCGGTAGACAAGGACCTGGGTGGATAATTAGACAAAGCGAGCCTGGAAAAGATACTGGGCCACACAACCACTTTACCCCCGTTTCCAAGTGGATATTCTGATCTCTGCTGGCAAGGTTAAGAGGAAATAAGTGACTGCTAAGACAATGCAGAGACAAGGTTTAAGGTCGGGTCTGAAGGACACCGCAGGTGTTTCTCACGTAAGTCTAGTCCAGTAGTTCTCCAACTGGACCACGCGTCACAGCCACCCTCCAGGCCTCTCAAAACAAACCGGCCAGGTGGGCTGGCGCCTGTCTAGAATCTCAACACTCAGGAGACTGGGGACAAGGATCAAAAGGCTGATGTCGGCCTCAGTGGGCTGCATGGTGAGATCCTGTCTCCAAATACACACACATACTTACATACATAACATACATACATACATAAATACATACACACACAATATGAAACATACATACATACATACATAAATACATACATACACACAATATGAAAACAGAGTGCAGCCTCCCACCTCAGGGCTTCTGAGTCGTCAAAATCAGGGCAGGCTAAGACTCTGCTGCATCCTTGGCCAAGTCCTGTGATGGGGATTCTCCTAGTCCTTGGAACACCCTCTGGGAATCAGGAGTCTCAGCTGACTTTCTTAATAGTCCTAGGTAGTACGCCTTAACCAATCCCATCTACGGAGGAGGATCCTGAGGTTGAGAAGAGCCACCGCAGACATCTGGCTTCCTAAATCCAAGCTTGGCCTGGAAAAGGAGAGATGTCCTACCCTGGCCCCTAGCAGACGCCAGGCGACCCCACCATCCCATCGCTTCTATAGCCCTGCCAGGTAGGCCTCCCCATTTGCTGTGCCTGGAGGAAATAAACTGGGAGTGGGGAGGATGATTTAGTCAGTCACCCCGTCTGGGGGTCAAGGGTATTCAGACCCAGGTCTGACTTGAGTTCGGGGTGGGGGGTGCATTCGACATCTGGGCCCCTGCTCCATGCCTGGCGTTTCACAGTCTCCAGCACCCTGCGTGGTGGATGGAGCCTGGGATTTTAATCCACAGGCACACTGTAGCCATGGTGAGCGAGTCCCCGGGTCCAGGCTCCCGGGTCCCCTGGCGGCCAAGAGACGAGGCCCTGCGTGTGAACGTGGGCGGAGTGCGGAGGCTGCTGAGCGCGCGCGCCCTAGCGCGCTTCCCGGGCACGCGGCTAGGCCGCCTGCAGGCAGCGGCGTCCGAGGAGCAGGCGCGGCGCCTGTGCGACGACTACGACGCGGCGGCGCGCGAGTTCTACTTCGATCGGCACCCGGGCTTCTTCCTGGGCCTGCTGCACTTCTACCGCACCGGCCACCTGCACGTGCTGGACGAGCTGTGCGTCTTCGCCTTCGGCCAGGAGGCCGACTACTGGGGCCTGGGCGAGAACGCGCTGGCCGCCTGCTGCCGCGCGCGCTACCTGGAGCGGCGGGTGGCGCGGCCCCGCGCCTGGGACGAGGACAGCGACGCGCCGAGCAGCGTGGACCCGTGTCCCGACGAGATCTCCGACGTGCAGCGGGAGCTGGCACGCTATGGCGCGGCCCGCTGTGGCCGCCTGCGTCGTCGTCTCTGGCTCACCATGGAGAACCCCGGCTACTCGCTGCCCAGCAAGCTCTTCAGCTGCGTGTCCATCGGCGTGGTGCTCGCCTCCATCGCGGCCATGTGCATCCACAGCCTGCCGGAGTACCAAGCCCGGGAGGCGGCGGCCGCGGTGGCGGCGGTGGCCGCGGGTCGCAGCGCCGAGGACGTGCGCGACGACCCCGTGCTGCGCCGCCTGGAGTACTTCTGCATCGCCTGGTTCAGCTTCGAGGTGTCCTCCCGCCTGCTGCTGGCGCCCAGCCCGCGCAACTTCTTCTGCCACCCGCTCAACCTCATCGATATTGTGTCCGTGCTGCCCTTCTATCTCACGCTGCTGGCGGGTGCGGCGCTCGGTGACCGGCGTGGAGCCAGCGGGGAGGAACTCGGAGACCTGGGCAAAGTGGTCCAAGTGTTCCGCCTCATGCGCATCTTCCGCGTGCTCAAGCTGGCGCGCCACTCCACGGGTCTGCGCTCGCTGGGCGCCACGCTCAAGGTAGGACGCGGTTGAGGCCGGGTTGGGGCAGAGGGAGGATGCAGAGCAGGGTGCGTTAACTGAGGCATGTATAGCCTAGCCACATCCAGGTGCCCTGTGGAATGGGTGCCACCCTTGAACCAGGCATAAGTCAGGAGGCCAAGATTCAGCTCCATGCAACCCCACAGCTCTTTAGAGAAGGCCTTGGGAGTCGTGACTCGGTTAAGAGTCTTCTTAACTGATCCTCTTCCAAAGGATCCAGGTTCTGTTCCTAGCACCCAGAAGTCAGCTCACAACCACCTGAAACTTCAGTTCCAGGGGATCCGGTGCCCCCTTCTGGCTTCCGTGGGCACTGCACCCATGTGCACAAATACGCATGAGGCAAAACACCCCTTCACATAAATAAAAACAAGTCTCAAAAAGAAAAAAGAAGGGCGGGAGAGATGGCTCAGCAGTTAAGAGCACTGAATGTTCTTCCAGAGGACCGGGGTTCAAGTCCCAGCACCCACATGGCAGCTCACAACTGCCTGTAACTCCAAGATCTGATACTCACAGACATACACACAGGCAAAACACCAATGCACATAAAATAAAAATAAATTAAATTTAAAAAAAAAGAACCTACTAAAAAAAAAAAAAGAAAGAAAAAAGAAGGGCTTAGAGCAGTTCCCAGCCTTCCTAACGCTGCGACCCCTCAATACAGCTCCTCGTGTTGTGGTGACTCCAAACCATAAAATTATTTTTCTTGCTACTTATATTACATAACTGTAATCTTGCTACTGTCCTGAGTCGTAAATATTTTGGGAGAAAGGCTTGTCAAAGGGATCGCGACCCAAAGGGTTGAGAATCATTGACTTAGCACTAACTGTATTTCCCCAGGAGAATAAAGAAAAATGTGTGTGTGTGTGTGTGTGCGCGCGCACACACACACGAATACAGAAAACAAAACGGAGTGAACCATAGCGCTGGAGAGATAGCTCAGTGGTTAAGAGCAGTGGTACAGCTTTTGCAGAGGACCCGAATTTGGTTTTCAGCACCCACATCAGGCTGCTAATGATCACTTTTGGCTGCAGCTCCAGTGGACCCCAGCACCTCTGCGGGCACCCAGACACACGTGCCTGCATATACAGGCACACAAAGTTACACATGCATGTAATTTTAAATAACTCTTTTAACAATTAAAGTGAACCACTATTGTCTACTTTCCTCCACCCCCCCCCCAAAAAAAAAAAAAAAAAAACAAAAACAGAAACAAGGAAGAGAGGGAAGGGCTTTTTGATGTGTCTATCAAATATCACATAGACCACAGTGCCAAGCAATCGGCAGAGCAGGAATGTGCCTTTCTTCTGGCGTCATCGGAAGGCAGAGGTAGTCACAGGTCACTCTTCGCCTCGGAGCAGCTAACAGCTTACTGGACACAGAATGAGTGTTCCCTGCCAGTTTCACATCCATTATTGATTAGTCCTTAGGACAGCCTCCTCCGGAAGATGCTATAATTTATTTTCTTCCCGTAAATGAAGATCCTGGGGTGGCTAGGCTGAGTCTTATAAGCCTGGTTGCAGTTTATTGACCACGGGCCCCGCCCAGGGGGTTGAAATCAGCATGGTTCAGAGAAGGAGGCAATGTGAGCAACTTGTACCAGGGTCTGCTAAGGAAGCAGAGTGAATGTCGGCAGAGCAGAGACAGAAGGAAGAGACAGCCGTGGGTTTGAGGTGCTGAAGGACATGAACTCTGGACCCCCCCTTTTTTTTTTCCTTTTCTTTGTTCCAAGGGCTTGGGGGAGCTTGTGAAGGGCTTGTATTGTCACTGCTTCATAGATAGGGAGACTGAGGTTCTAGGAGGCAGCAGTACAGGGACATATGTTATCCAGATCCCTTTAATTCAGAACCACCCTAGGGAAGAACCTCACACTCCCCAAGCCTTGCTTCTTGGCAAAGAATCAGAGCTTGGGGCAAGGAGGGAGAAGAAGAATAGCCAGGGCTATCAGAGTCAAGACATGGGTATGACATAGTCTGGGGTGGGGTGGGGGACCTGCCATCAAAAGCCTCCCCAACACTCAGAAGCACGCCAGGAAGGCAGACTCTCTGGCTGTAACCCCAGACTTACTTGACTGGGTTCAAGCTTTTAAACTGAGCCCTACATAATTACCGTCTGAGAGATGCTGCTGCACAAGGGGCCCTCAGCATTGACATCATTTGAGGACAGGTAATTCTTCATCGGGGAGGGGAGTGTTCTGTAAGATGGTAAGCCTTATCCCTGGCCAGCATGCATGCCAGCCTGTTCCCACTGTGACAACCAAATATGTCTCCATCCCTGGTAGGCGGGGGGGGGGGGGGGGGGGGCAGAATTGCCATGTTTAAGAGCCAGGTGCCCAAATACAAGTGTAGCCTTTAGCTTTAGATGGTTTAAGGAACTCATGTCCGCTCAGTTTGCTTGAGGGGCAGACAATATTTTTGCACTTGTCAGAAATATTACAGAGCAGTTCAAATCATGAAAACAATTCCTTGTGTTATGACATATAACTGTGATCCTCTTGGTTCTGTGAGAGCATAAAAACCATCATGACCCAAATTACTGAGGCCAAGCCTGCACCATGTACACAGAAATCAGGCCTGTGATCAATTGCAGGAAGGCTTGTTGCTTACTGTATTTGGAAGAAAGTTGGGATCTTGGCACAATTTCTCGCATTCGATGTTGGACTTCCCTTTCTATTCTGTGAGCCTCCGTTTCTCCTGACACTAGGTTTGTAAGTCCAGGGAGCTCTGACTCGGGCTCATGCATTTTCTTTCAGCACAGCTACCGTGAGGTGGGCATCTTACTGCTGTACCTGGCCGTGGGCGTGTCAGTGTTCTCGGGTGTGGCCTACACAGCTGAAGAAGAAAACGTGGGCTTCGACACAATCCCTGCCTGCTGGTGGTGGGGCACCGTGAGCATGACCACAGTGGGCTATGGGGATGTGGTGCCAGAGACTGTGGCTGGCAAGCTGGCGGCCTCGGGCTGCATCCTCGGGGGCATCTTGGTGGTCGCGCTCCCCATCACCATCATCTTCAACAAGTTTTCCCACTTCTACCGGCGCCAGAAGGCCCTGGAGGCGGCGGTGCGGAGCAGCGGCCAGCGGGAGTTTGAGGACTTGCTGAGCAGTGTTGACGGGGTGTCCGACGTGTCTCTGGAAACGTCCCGAGAGACTTCTCAGGAGGGGCGCTCTACAGACCTGGAGACCCAGGCCCCCGGTGAGCCTGCTCAATCTCAGAGTTATTAAAACTTTGCATCCCCTCCCCCACGGCCTTGGATTGCGCTCACATAGAGCAGAGCCCTCCACTGCTTCCGTTCCGCATGGGAGTCATCCACCTGAGCAATGTAGGGGCCAACGATCTTTCTCGAAAACCCCAGGGCAGGATAGTACCGCCCTAACGTTCCCGGAGCCCCCGCAACAACCTCCCCGGAAGTAGGTGTGCACCAAGAGGAGGAAGAGGGCGGCCTCTGCACAAGCCTTTAGCCCTGTGCTGGCAGATAATTATCCCCATTTCACAGATGAGGGAAGTGAAGCTCACCTGAATGTCACAGAACCTCTGTGAAGAAGTCAGCTTTTAGCAAAGTCTGGGAAAGGAGCTGGGGGCGGAATCCTTGGACAATCTGTAGCATCAATAGCACAATTACCTTCCACACCCACTTCCCAGGACTGATTTATAGAGAAAACCTGAACAGACCCTTCTGGGACCACGACCCAGCTCTATACCTGCTATGGGAGAGGCGGCCAACCCCTATTCCCAGAACTCAATTCTAGCCAATCACTCACAACTTGTGACCCAGGGAAATTCCTGAGGAGGCTCTGCCTTACAGCCAGCTCAGCTCTGAACTGTTGACGGCAGAGGGCTGCTTTGCATGTTCCTGTCCTGTTTGGTTTTTTCCCCAACTTGACACAAGCTAAACTTACCTGGGAAGAGGAATCTCAGTTGAGAAAACACCTCCATCAGGTTGCCTGTAGGCAAGCTTGTGGGATAGTATCTTGGTTAATGATTAATATGGGCAGGCCCAGCCCACTATGGGTGGTACCAGCCCTAGGCAGGTGGTCCTGGGGTTTGTAAGAAAGCAAACTGAACAAGTCATTGGAGCAAGCCAGTAAGCAGTGTTCCTCCATGATCTCTGCTTCAGCTCCTGCCTTGCACTCCTACCTTGGCATTCCTCAGTAGACTATGACCTGGGATACATAAGCCAAATAAACCCTTTCCTCTCCAGTTGCTTGTGGTCATGATTTTTATTATGGCAATACAAACCTGCCTACCATAGCTCCCATCCCACCCTTAAAGGGCCCTGTCATACTTGATGGAGGCAAGTCTTTTATACCCTCCTGCCAAACCTGCTCTTTGGCTGAACAAGTTGGGAAGGGGTCCTGCCTTCCACCCCCTCTTACATGCTGTGGCTAAGCACCCATTTCTATATCATTGGGGTCTCCTGGGGCCCTATCTGTTTCATCACCCTGGCTCATCCCTGGGGCAGGGCAGATATTTGGTGAATATTGTCCAGACTGAGCAATTGCTACAGCCTACTGGGAAGCAGGCCCTCGGAGGAAAGAGGAAATGGACAGAGACCTTGCTCTTGAAAGGGTGTGAACAACACTGAGAAGGAAACCCACTGGGCAGTCTATCCCCAGCCCTTCTTGGTTTGGGGACCTTTAACAATGACTTCATCATGGTTCTTCACGCTCCCATGTAACAGATCATTATTGGGAGAGTCCCAAGCTGAGGCTTCCCTTGGGTCCTCAGACATGTTTTCTTTAAATGAATGGTAACTTTAGTGCATTTTAGACATTTTTCCAATACCTTTGGAGGAAGAATGCACTCTCCAATTTCCCATAGCTTCTCCTCTCTCTCCTCCTCTCCTGTTCCACACTGACCCAACCCTGTCGGATTTGCCTTGACTGCTGGGTACCTGTTTACCAGGTTCAGGAGATTGTCATGGTAGAGAACACAGAAGGCCCTATACTAACAAGGGAACTAGTCAGGGAGACAGACCCAGATGTGATAGTGACAGTCATGATAGTTAACTAAGTAGGTAGGAAGCCATGAGCTACCAAAATCCGTGGCCTGAAACCATCGGAGAATGCTTTCCTGAGTGACAGTCTAACCAGCTATAATAAGGATAAATAACAATTAGAAAAAAAAGGGGGAAGGGGGTTCCAGGGAGGAATATTCCAAACAGAGTACACAACAGACGCTCAACACATGCATTCCCAGCCTCCAGGCTGCAGCCGAGACAGGCGCTAAGCCAAAGAGCCTCTCGGGAGCTCACCATGCTCATCTCTCCTGCGTATTCACCTCCTAACATCTGTGTCCAGCTGTGCCCAGATGAGGGACAGACTGGAGAGCCTCCCACACCCTTCTCTGTCCTGGCTGAGCACACATCCAGACTCACTGATCCTCCAGACAAGACTGTGAACGTGGTATGGGGACAGATCAGGGAGAGCCGTCTGGCTGGAGTCTGCTGTAGGTTCTGTGCCGACCAAGCATAAATGTATTGGCTCCCTCCCACACCAGCGGGTTGGTGGACAGTTACACAGAGATCCCAAACACCTGCCTCTGCTAGCCTACAGCTGACTGCCTGATTTGTTCTGAGTGCTGGGGGAAGGAAGGTGGGCAATCAATAAAATGGAATGATTCATGATCCACATCCTCAGAGGCTTTGTCTGTGGCAGTGCCCGCCAGAACCATTTTCACGTGACAAGAATCCTGTTGGAATTAACATCGCTAGAAAGTATAACTCGCCAGGCTTTGAGGCACAGGCCTAGAACCCCAGTGACTAGGGAGGCTGAGAAAGATCTCAGGGTCTGGGCTCCAAAGTGAGTTCAAGGTCAGCCTAGGCAATTTAAGTGCGATCCTGTTTCAGAATTAAAAGGGCTGAGATTGTAGGTTAGTGAGAGGGCACTTGTTTAGCATACATGAGACCCAGGGTTCAGTTTCCAGCAACACAGAAAAAAGTCAAATAATCAAACAATGAAAACTGTGAGTGACAACAAGTATGAGCCTTCATACTGGCTTAAGCAAAAGCAAATGAACAGGAAGGTATGTACATTTTCAGTGGTTCTGTAACAAATTATTACAAAGTTGGTGGCTTAAAAAAGAACACGTTCTTACTTAGCTCCCAAAGCCAAAAAGTCCAAAATGAAGGTGTTAGCAGACTCTGTTTCTGGGACCTTCGGGAGGAGAGCACAAACCTCGCTCACAGCTCTTGGCCTTTGGCATTCCTCCCGTGCTGCCCCTGCCATAGCATCACATTTTCCACTGTGTATTACATTTCCCCAGACCTTTCTCCTGTAAAGATACTTGAGGTGGCATTTATGGCCCATGGGGGTGGTCCAAGATGATATCATCTCAAGATCCTTTGAACCACAATTCCAAGGAAGACCCACATACTGAGTAAGGTGACACTTACAGGTTCCAAAGATTTGTGTGAGGATGCTGGAGGCGACCATCCAAGAATACATCAAATTCACCCAGTCGAAGGAAAACCTGACAAGGCCTGAGGCAACAGACCAATGGGGAGAGTTCTGGGAAGCCCAGCAACAGCCCAGAATCCTTTGTCTGGAGATATTGCCTTCCAAACATTCACCTCTAACAACCTTCTGTGCCCTTGTGTGTATGTGTGTGTGTGTGTGTTGGGAATGGGGTGTATTGAGAAACCCAAGGTTGGAATGTAGTAGACACCTGTTACTTTTGTCCCTTCTTTAAGTGACAACACATGGCCATGTCTTGGAATTATTCATTTTGTTCCATCTGTTGCACTTATAAAGCCGGCACTCTGCCCTCCAGCCCCACCAAGAAAAAAGCAGATGACTCAGCCAAACCCCCATCCTTCCTGGATCTGTAGGAAGATGATGCAGGAGAGTGGGTCTGCAGATGCTTCAATGGTTAAGAGCACTTGCTTCTATTCCAGAGGACCCAAATTCGGTTCCCAGTGCCCAAGGTAGGTAGCTCACAAGTGCCTGTAACTCCAGCTCTGGGGAATCCAACACACACACACCCAGGCACAGTCACATACCCTTGCTGGCACACATGCTCACACAGATATTCTTCCCATACACTCTTTCATATATGTTTCTACATAAGGAAACTGTCACACGTAACCCAAACACTGATCTCTCTCTAAAGGGAAGACACCCCAAAGCCATGTCCTGTTGGATGGATCCAGCTTGTAGGTTCATTCACCCTTCTACTAGTGCCACTTTTTCTACTTCAATCTGTAAACAGTAAGAGCTGTTACCGGGTGCTCTGTGTATGAGACTGGAGGAGGGATGGAGATGAAAAGACAATGCGAGGAAGACATCACAGCTTTGTCCCATTGCTGCAATGTGCAGTGGCTGCTGCTGGCACTGGGAATATGTTCTATTTGCCGTGTCATGGTCACCCTGCCTTTGGCTGGCACTTCAGATGGTTGAGATTCACTATTTGAGAGTGGCCTAACCCTTTATTCCTAGAGAATCTGAACCCTTAAAGTGCTAGGAACAAGAAGATGCCTCAGGGAAGTCCCGATGTTGCACAAAGTCCCTTATGCCTTTTCTCTGGGTAGCTGTAATGGAATTTCCCCTTGATGGCATAGCTGGTTACCCAGGACAGCACTGTAACTAACTCCCTTTACTCTTGTGTTCCTGGGGATATGTTCAGAAATGCCCAAGTGACAGACTCAGTCTCCAATTCAGGGAATTCATTGCTGTACCCATTAGGGAAGCATTCTGATGATGGGCACCGAAGCCTTGAAGCTTGCAAAATTCAAGCCTTGAAGACAGGCGGCAGTGGATCTGCAAGTGGGTTGTGGTGCTCCATTGGAAGACAGACATACAATGCCCCAACCACAACCAGTGTACATCAAGGGTCCACTTGAGCCCTGCCCGGTGAGCTCATGGCCACACTTGGTGTTCGAGTCCTTGCCAGGCACCCTTGACTTTCTGTCTGGGTGGAGGACACAGTGCCCAGTGTACAGTGGGGCACCTTTGGGCGCAAGGTTACTTGATATCCGTATTTAGCCTGATGTCCATCCTCAAAGCCCAACAGCAGAAACTGACCAGAGCCTTTGCATGAGGAGAGTATGTACCTTTCACAAAGTGGGAGGTAAATGCAGTGTGCATCCGTGAAATTCTATCATTGCCCTCTCTTTCTCGCCTCTCCCCTTCCCTCCCTTCCTCCCCTCTTTCTGGTGCTTGCGGAGGTAACACATGTGTGTGCATATGGAGACCAGAGGTTGATGTCATGTGTCTCCCTTGATTTCTTTCCACCTTGTATTCTGAGACAGGCCAGTACTCCTGACCTCGACATTCTTCCAAGCAAGGGTAAACATGCTCTGGGGTTCAGTGGAGGCCATACTTGGAGGGATTCATGGGAAGAAAGTTAAGTCCAGTCCAGCGTACTGTCTTCAGAAATCTGTTATTCCCTTCCTCTACAGGATGCCAAAGGATTTGGATTCTGTAAGGCCCAATTCATGTGGGCTAGCATTTGGTCCAAGTTTCATTTGCCATCTCATCTAGTTGCTAGAGTGCAGCCAGCTCCTGGAGCAAGAACAGAGGAGGCCAAATCCCCGCTTTGAAATTCCACCCCAAAATCAGACCCGCCCCAAATTACATTTTCCCTCAGAATCAAACATCACACACACACCCTGCTGAGAGAGATGGAATATTCTCTAAGGATGCTCAGTTTACAGTCTTCCTTCTTCAGCCCCATATCACAAGTCAGAGAGCCAGAGAAGTCTTTATGGCCATAGTAGAGAGCAATCCCACACCTGAGTCCCTTTTCAGTTCAAATATAAGCCAAGCCAGTTGTTACGGTTCAAATATGAAATGTTCCTGGTGGGCTCTGAATGCCTAAGCCCCAGCTTTGGTGCTGTTTGGGGGAGATAATGGAAACTTTAAAAAGCAAGGCCTAGCTGAAATAAGTCACTAGGGGCCTTTAAAGGGCAGCCCCAGTGCACAAGACCTGCCCAAGATCAAGCTAGTCAACATTCCAGTAGGCCCCACCCCTATCGGTTTAGATGGCAGCTAAGGAAGGAGGGTTCCATTTTCTTCAGGCCCCCTGGTAGGTTGACTGTGTTCCAGCGAATGGCCCCAAGCCTGTGCACTAATTGAATGCAATAGGTTATTTTTAAAAAAGAAAAAGACACAAAAATGGTAATGGGATGTGGTGAGGGCTCTGGGATGAATTAACGAACAAGATCAAAATACATTGTACACATGTATCAAATTCTCAAAAGTTAAAAACATTATATAAGATTGTTTTCCAATTGAACATCAAAGGTTTCTTTGGTTTTGAACTTGATATCATTAGAACTGTACAATATAGATTCCTTTGTGCCTGCTTTTTTTGCTATGGTGATGGTAAAATGTAAATGAAATTTGCCATTTTGATCATTTTAAATGTAAAGTTCAGGGGCAGAACATGGATTCATGCTGTAACACTACCATTTACCACCTCTCCTCAGACCTCAGCCTGCAGAACTGAAATTCCTGCCCCCATTCCTCCCTCCCTCCAGCATTCTACTTTGTCTATGAATCTGACGACTCTAGGACCTTGTAATGAAAGAAGAGCTATGTTCTTTTATGACTGGCTTGTTTCACTTACTGTCATATCTGGGGCCTATCCATGTGGTAACATATATGAGGGTACCTTTTCTTTTTAAGACTCAAGCAATGTCCGTTATGAACATAAACCATATTTGTCCATTCATCCAACAACGGACATGTCTCACTTTATTCTAATGTCACAGAGATCAGCCAGGCTTTTGTGTATAGTGAGAAACTGAATGTACAGGCAGACAATGGGTGGACCATTCATTCGGAGAGCCCTGACTCTCCACCCACCACAAACTACCCAGAAAACCTGCTCCTGCTTGTATACAGCCCAGGAAGCCAGCCTGCCACTGGCTAGACTTGGAAGGCAGCCAGCTTGCTGCTACCTCTAATGGCAATGGAAGAAACTGAACTATAACTCTGTCACAACCAGCTGACCACACGTTAGAGCTTGATTAGTAACTGGGCCCCCTTAATTTCTGTCCATTTCCAATGAGGGACAATCGGCAGCTTGTCTAGAGCACCCCAGCCCAGAGCTTCCAATCAAGGCGAAGCCTTCCATGCATTTCCACTGTAGAGTGAGGTCTCCACTCCTCCTTTCTGCCTTTGAGCCTCTGTGCAAGTCTTAAGAGTGACAGAGCAAGCTCTACACAACCTTCGCTTTTCTTTCTCATTTGGTCGGTCTTGGCTTTCTCCTCAATGGCTATCGATGATCCGTTTGCAGTGCTGTGTAGTACTGCACTACATGACTTAGGTAACTTATCAGTTGTCACTGGGTATCTGGATGGCTTCCTTTTACAAAATAAAGGACTGCCATCATAGCCCCATGAACATACCTTACCTCTTCCCGTCTCAGATGCTAAGCAGATTGTGCCAGATTAGTTCCTGGATAGAGATCATCTGGGATATCAGTGTTCCAGGCTTACAACACAAGCTACTCATGGGGCTGAGGCGAGACTGTTAATTCAAAGCCTGCCTGGGGACAGCTTGGACAACTAGCGAGACCCTGTCTCAAAATTAGAAAGAAAGAAAGAAAGAAAGAAAGAAAGAAAGAAAGAAAGAAAGAAAGAAAGAAAGAAAGAAAGAAAGAAAGAAAGAAAGAAGGCTAAGCTCAGTGGAGGAGTGTTCACCTAACATGCTCGAGACACTACATGAGACTCAGCTCAGTTCCCAGCTCTTCGATGCTTATAGCGCTCTGCACAGTTCCGTTTGAGGAATTACCCAGAACTGCTGGGTCTCAGGTCGGCTCACCGGTATTCAGGAAACTGGCTGCTCCACATCCTCACCGACCTTCAGCGATTCCACGCTTGGTTTAAGCTGCTAAGGTGGGTGTGCAGCGCCAGCACACTTGCCTTGATACACTCGTGATTAAAGCTAAGTATTCTCTCATAATGGTGCTACAAACACGAGTCTTCACATACTAGTCCCTTCATAAGAAACAGGAATCTCTCTCTCTCTCTCTCACACACACACACACACACACACACACGACACACAGGCCTCTACTTACCTGTGGTTCTACCCCAGCAGGTGCCCTCCCATCCCCCAGGGGCTTCACACACAGCCTTCTCAGTGCTGCTCCCCATTTTGTTTTCCTTAGAGCCCATTACTCTCTTCTGAAAATATCATTTATTTACATTTTATATAGACTTACTATGGGCATGAGTTACAAATTAAAGCAACCAGTGTGTTGTCCTGTACTCATGACTCAGAACTCATGAGCACTGCTGCCTTCGAGAGCATGATTGTTCCGGAGGACAGACAGCTCTTGGCAAAGCTCCAATGAGGAACTAATGAGTGTCTGCATGTCTACCCAATCCTCTCTTCTAAAACCAATAGTAAACACTCAGTGCTTTGTGCTCAGTTGCAATAAGATTTGGTTCACTCTTGGCTATTTATAGTGGGTTTTGTTTTGTTTTGTTTTAAAGCATTTGGACATTGTACAGGCCAACCAGCACACCTGTCCCTGCCTGAGACTCCGCCATGGCTTCTCTTGCATCACACTCCTCCAAAACCACCCTTGTAGGGAGTTCTGTTGGGCTGAGAGAGCAATGCAGACACCGGAAGAAAGCACTGAGTCTCTAAAGGCTCTGTCTGCACTGTCTTGTCATATGCCAAGTGCTTAGCAGAAAATCGAAGCACTGTTCCTCTCTCTGGTCAGACTGAGAATCTGACAACAGGAGTATCTGTCAACCCCAGCAGGGGTCCAAAAGAGATGCTTAGTGTTTCGGGGAGTGAACACATTAGGCAATAAAAATGCCATCACTCCACTCCTAGAAAAGCAGAACAGCAGAGTGACAGCATTAAATATCCCAGCACAACTCGACTTGCAAGATCTGCATTTGCTCTTCCACATGAATCTGTTCCCTCCCTGCTCCTGGCTGACCTTTTTATGACTAAGGGTCACTCTGGCTTGGTAATTCCTGGATTCGGATGCACCACCCAAGGGCAGGGTCCTACTACTTCATCTTGAATGACGATTCCAGAGTGGCCCTGCATCAGGCTCCGGCCCAGCCTGTCTTTACACATGTTCATCCCTCCCTTCCTCCTTACCCTGTGCTGACCAGGCTGCTTCTTCCTTCCTTCCTTCTCAAGTTTCCAGATGCTTCCCTGGTGTCACGGCACCACTGCCCCTCACTCTGCACACACAGTGGTGCTTTTGTGCTTAGCTAGTCCTCAGGCACTCTGTGATGTCCAGTCCTGAGCCAGAAAGAAACCTACTATTGCTGTTTTACTCAACAGTCACATTGCTAACGGGCCTTCTAAACACGCAAACCCAAGGTTTAGTGCTGTGTCCGGCTTTCCTCAGAAAAGCTCTTTCCTGCAGCTGGCAGTGGTTAATGCAGAAATCTATAACTGGATGAAGCGCTGAGAGTGGAGGTGGAATGCTTGGCCCCACGTGGGACATAACAATCCCTCCAAAGCTCAGGGGACATCTCAGAAGAGGGGTGGGAAAGAACGAGAGAGGCAAGGATGGGGAGATATGCAGCGAAGTGTTACCTTCTGACATGACGCTTGTTGCACTCAGGAACTCACTGCAGCGGTGGTTATCTGCCCAAAACATACACAAGAGTGGACCCATCAATGCTTCGTCATGGATAAGCAAGGGGACCTGAGGCCTCATTCCTTCCAGAGGGACTATTGGCAATTAATGCTCTGAGGAGGAGTGTTGCTTTCTTCAGTAGCATAGCTGCAGATAAGTCAGCCTTGCTCCACCACTAACTTTCCACTAAGGCACGTGACTCTAATTAAACTCAGTAAGCCATGCACAAAAGTAGAAGGGGCACTCACTGAGCAGAGGTATATCTGTGGAAGAAGAAAAATGAGGGAGGGAAATTGGGGGGAGGGGTGTGAAAATGACTAAAATCCATTACATAAATGCAGAAAACTGTCAAATGATAAAACAACAACATAGGATCCATGGTAGTACAGTAAGGAGCTGGGACACTGTGGAGTTCCTAAAAACTTGTCATATTCTGTTTAATAAAAACTTTTAATTGTAAACTAGGTATGGTGGCACATGCCTGTAATCCCAGCACTTGGGGAGGCAGGGACAGGCAGATTTCTGTGGGTTCAATGCCAGCCTGGTCTACAAAGCAAGTCTAGGACAGCCAAGACTACACAGAGAAACTCTGTCTTGAAAAACCAAAACAAACAAACAAACAAAACGAAAACCTCAGTTGCATTTGTGTGCATATACACATTTCTGTTAATATGTGTGTGTGTGTAAAATCTATGTTCATTCCAGTTCATTGCCAACTAGCTCTGTCATAAGTGCCAATCAGCTGACCTCCCTCCCGGCTCTGGATCCTAGAATATACACTCAACAACACCAACATTCACAACACTGCACGGTACTGACATGTATGGAAAATCTCATGTTAAAAAAGGGATAGTCTGCAGTCTAAAGACCAGTTTATTTAAAACAAGGGTGAAGGGTATTGGGGGAAGAATGAAGGAGAACAACTCTAACATAAAAGCACACAGGAAGTACCTCAAGTTAAAAACAAATGGCAGTGGAAGAAGCTAGGTCTCAAACATACAAACAGCTGACCTCGATTATTTACACCCAAACCTTACAAAATAGCATTTCAAGTCAGCACTTAAGCCAGTGTTATTAGTTTTTGTTACAAAAGATTAAAGCTACAAACTTCACATTTTTAAATTGTACATCAGCAACAGCATTTAGGATTTTTTTTTTTCTCTCCAAGTTGGTCTGAGTGCAGGCTGGTAGAAGAGACTTGCCCCCTAAACACAAAGAACATGGATTCCAAAGATGATGAAGGTAATCCTAATAAAAATACAAACACAGTGCTTACAAAGGGTGAGGAGTGTGGTTTGCACAGGAACAACTCTCCCCAAATAAAGAACTGTAATCTTTAGAGGCAGCAAGGTATGCTGGGAAAGACAGTGGAGGAAGACTGCTACACTCTGCTGTCATGACCTTGAGAAACAGACCTTACCAGAGCCTCGGTTTCCTTAAAACGAAGAGCTACCCATATCTCTCAGAGCCACAAGTTTGGGTAGAAAAGGGGCTGTTTGGGTTGCCCATTTCTTCTTGGAGTAAGCCTTGTTACTTTGTAATTTTCTGGGTATCTGTCCATTTCTCTACCACTGGTGAATTTGTTAGCATGAAGCTGTTCATAATATTCGGCTTAGTCTCTGACCGTCTGCACGGTCTATAGTGATGCCATCTCTCTCATTCCTGACATCAGACAGGGGTACTGAGTTTTAAATGGTAAAATAAACTCCTGGCATTGGGTGCTACTGTACAGTGTCAAAGACTCAAGACTAAAGGCCCAAGGGTTCAGATTACTGCTCCTATCTCTCCACTCACCGAATAACCTTTCTCACTCCCAGCCACTCAAATACCTTCCAATCAACTGAAGTTTAAGAAAAAATATACAGGAAAAAAAAATTGAAAAGTGCTTCGAATGTATGAATAGGAGCACAACTACAATATTTTTAGAGAGTGTGAGGTTTTGTTTGTTGAAAGGAATATTTAGGTGTGGGCCATGGCTTCTTGGAAGCAGAGAGCCCAGTGTCCTCTGCAAGCCTGAGTCACAAATGCTCAAGCTCAAGGGAAGCAAGATACGATTCCTTGAATTTGGTCCTCAAGGAAAGGATGGTTTGCTACCTTGCCTGTCACTGGATAACACATACACCTTTCCAGGAAATGGCGCTGCTCAGCTAGACTGCCAAGCACCTGACTGCCAGCTGTGTGGTACAGACATGCTTGCAACCCAAACAGACTCCAGATCTAGGATCACAGCTGCAGAGTAGTCACAAAAGAAACTATTTTCCTGTTCTTGAATCTTGCCGTAGGCTTTCTCCATCTGGCTGAGCTCAGAGCACTTTTCTTCAAGAGAAAAGAGCTACAAGGCTGAGAGAGTAAGTAGCACAGCAAACATTATGCATGCCAGATGCTCTGGGCTTTTAAAAGCTTACTTGACTGGGAGACTATTAATTCAGCTGGTTTTTAACAAAAGAAAAGAAAGAGACAGACTTAGACTTAGTCTTCGTGAGAAGCCATGCTCACTTCACTCGAAGCAGTTAGGACTTTCCTGGTCCTGTGACAAAGTGATGCCATGGATCCAGATCCACAGTGTCGCGGGAAGGAATCTTTCAAATTCATTTTACCATATGAGAAATAACTTAATAAGCCCACGGGATTACTATGAAAGCTGCAGTGCACCTAGCTCAGTGTCTGCCATGTGCTACCCAGGGAATGCTAGCTGCCATTTATCATTCCAGCAAGGGCTCCGCAAACTATCCTCTGATTCTTTCTGCCACAGTGACTTTGCCAGCCAGGTCCTGCAGACCAGCTGCCTCTTACATTTTTTTTAAATGTAAAGAATGTTCTTTGTTTTAACTGCAAAGGACAGAATCTGGTCACAAAAGGGAACATCCCCTGCCTTTTTATCGACTCTCAGGTTAGGGAGCAAAAGCAATTATGGAGTTGAATTTCAGTGTCCTCGGGTGCAATCCAATCATGGCTTGGATCAGAGGGAAGAAATTAGGGGAAAATACAAGGACAACTATCTTTCCAGTTTCTTCTGACTGCAGTCTTGAGCCAAAGGTGTGGGAGAACTGCCTTCTGCAAAGCCCCCTGGCGTGCTTCAAACCTTCCACAAGTGCTTGTTTGTCTCTGGGAGACATTTGCAAGAAGCCTACTGATAAGCTGAGACAGAATGACATGGTTCCTCTGAGAAGCCTTTCCATAGCAACTCAGGTACCAAAGGGGTGAGGCAAGGCAAGAGCAGGGGGTCCCTGGGACAAACTTGATGAACCAGTAGCTTCGTTCCCTCAGTGAAAAGGCTCTTGGTCCAGTGGCCCAGGAGAAAGGCCCTGAGTTCCAATCCCTACTTTTAGTCTAACTTGACTGGTGACGTTGGCAATGTCACCTCTCCTTTAATTGCATAACACAAGATCAGACCCACTGACTACTCACATCCCTTCCAGCTCTGGCAATTCTTGGTCCAACTAAGCCTCCTGGGAGCAAGTGTTCTGGTGTTCATTTATCCTTGCCAGATCCTCCATAATGAATGAAAAAAAAAATAAAACAATCACATGTTTGAACGTGGCCCACAAAAGCAATGCCCTTTATGCTGCAGGTAGGAAATGCAGAGCAGAATGCCACATGTGATTTTTCACATGAACAGTGAGATTTTTCTGGACTGGATGGACATGGCCCTATTGGCTAGCTGGTTCTTTGTAGGCTGTCCTTTCACCAGATGTGTCTCCTCTTAAGGCACTGGGCAGTATCTGGATGTGACTATAGGCAGCTGGGAGGGTGTAGATAGATGAAAGGCATTGAAACAGCAAAGGCTAATTTGCAAGGAGGGTGCCAGGCTTCTCCTGGGACTCAAAGAACATTCTCGAGTTCTCCAGGCTTTTCCCTGGCATCGCCGACAGCTTCAGAGGCCAGTGATAAGGGCATGAGGCTCATCACTGTGGTGGCACAACCACCCCAAGACTAATTCTTCCACACAGCCCTGCCATGGCTGGGGCTGGCTCCCGGGACTGAGTGGCCACCAGAGCCTCCCCGTGTCCTCTGCTCTCTGGCTGCAGAGTACCGTAAGATCACAGGAAAGAGGCAAAGTGTTGGAAATTGTACCTATACAGAGACACCACCACACAGAGTGGGGATCTATTCATAATTTATATATATATATGCATATTTATATATTTTTAAAAAGTCTTCCAGAGAGGGCAACCAAAGACTATTACTAGGAGGAAAACAAAAAGAGAATGTAAAAAATTTCCCAGCTGTCACTCAACTAGGAGTCTCTGTTCCTGGGATCTAAAATTCTGAGTTAAAAGCGCCAATACAAACCCTTCAAGATACACCCTGCTGGTGTAAATACACACACCAGGTGACACGACTGTCAAGGTAGCCCTGCCCACTGGCGCACATTCCTGAGGTCACAAAGGTGCTGTGAAATGACAGAGCAGAAGTGCTGGCTAGCAGATGTGACACTAGCAACCCCAAAGCCACCAAAGGCCTGGGCTGGTGTCCTCAAAAGTTCTGTTGCCTCCTCTTCTTGGCTTCAATAGCATCCAGGATTGGCTGCCGCTTGGACCGGTACTTCTGCCGGATCTCCTCCATCTCCTGTTCCATCATAGGGTCAAGGGCCAAGAGCCTCTTCTGAAGGTCCTCCACAGTCCAACTCTTAAGCTAGAAGAGAAGTGAGGAGTAGAGTCACCACAATGTCTAAGCTGAGAAGCCCACAGTGCTGTTGAGGCCATGCATCCCTAAAAAACTGAAGAATGGTTTTGATTTAATGTGCCCTGAATGAGAAGTAAAGCACATATTTAGCATATACAGTAACTTCCTGTATGAAACTAATGGCCGCCTCCCACTTCCTGCCCAGTCCCTAAGAGGAGCAGAGACAGTATGCATATCTCTGGAACCCCAGAGGCCAGTGTTTAGGACAGGGGAGCCACCTCCCTCCCTTACCCCTCAGGGTCACACACAGCCATAACATTCTCTAGAGTGAAGGTGAAGCTAAGCATTCTGTGTGGGTCAACTACACGTGACTCTTGAACACACAGATACAACCTTTGGCTGGAGAAACCCTGAAATTACCAATATCAAGTTTATAAACAGAGAGAAAAAAAACGACATATAAGGATGATAGCAAGGACTGACATGGTGAGCTCTGGGGAGCAGACAGACTGACTCCTTTAATGAGAAAGGATATGAGTATTCTTTTACTCGCAGGCTCTGGTGGACAAGCGAGGGAGGAGTGACTGGATAACCTGGCCAACATCTCCCAGCTAGCACATGGCAGCATCAGAGTGCAACCCAGCACGATGGCCCCACAGCCCATGCTGAGCCAGCTCTGCAGAAAGGCAGCACAGCCTTCTGCAAAAACTCATGTTTCAAACAGGGCTCCTGAAATGCCAGGAAACCGGCAAGTTATGGTCGCAGGCTGGTGTGGTGGCACACAGCTATAACCCCAGCACTTGGGGTCACAGGCAGAAGACTACTGAAAGCTAGAGAGCAGCCTGGTCCACACAGGCAGTTTCAGGCCAGCCAGGACTACATAACAGTACCGTCTCAAAAGAAAGGAGGAAAAAGCAATTTACCAATCTCCTAAGTTGTTTGTACCTACAGAAGGAGAGCAGTGACAGTTTATGAGGAATACTGTAAGAGTTAAATGAAATCTGCTGCCCAAGTGTGAAGTGTTGCTGATTTCACACAAGAGTGGTCCTGGCTCGCAGACGTGTGAGTGAATGCCTGCATTATCCACACGGGGTGGTGAGATTCCTTCTTTGCTCCTAAGAAGTACAGTGTTCCTAGAACTCAAAGGCTCGCCCAACTTGCACAAGGGATCTGTTGTGCCCACATTTATAAACCTATCATATCCTCCAGTCAGCCCTTTCCTGAGGCCTCCACAGGAATGCATTATAGAAGGTGGGTGAAGGGAGCTCCTTCCCGCCCACCTTCCTCGGGAGGTAGGGTGTAAATGAGTGCTACAGTGGTCTTCCTAGAAATGGCTTAGTGTGACCTATCACCACAGGAATTTTCTTTGGCTGGTTTCAGGGAAGTTTTCCGAGAAGTGAGAAAAGCCTACCAGGTTAAGATGAAGCCACCTTTGTAATGGGAGAATGGAAAAACTTGAAAGTATGGGGAAATGCTGGAAAGTTGAGCTGAAAAAAAAAATGTCTTTTTTTCCAGGCTGTGGTTTTATACCAACTTGGAGGTTGATGTTTTTGGCCCAGGGACCCCTGAAGACTGGTGTTTGCCTAGTCTTTAGTGTTTTCAATTCCTCCTCCAAGAGAAAACACCCCAAACCCAATACTGAATGTTGCTGGTAGCTAAGAACTTAATCCTTAGATCACTGTCTGTACTGGCTGTGTAACCCTGAAGAATAACTTCCCTTTTTAGCCTTAGTCTCCTCTGAAAATGCAGGTGGTCTAGGTCCTCCCGATGGGGCTCTAAAGGGCTTCAGAGGAGATCCCAGGTGCCATGAATAGTTAGCTTATAACTCCCCTAGAGTGCACGTTTGACAAATAATGAGTCCTGAATCAAGAAAAGCTGGTGATCACAGCTGTTATTACTGCTACCCTAGGGAAGTCTAATCACCTTCCATAAACAAGCTGTTCTTGCAACTGCTGATTCAAGTAGAATCATACAAGTGGGGGGGGGGGGAGAAACCCATTTTACTCATTTATGCTACTAATATCTAAAAGCTGGTACTTTCCACAAGGTCCACCAACTCACAGTTGTTTAACAAAATGTTTCGTCCATCTGTTTATGAAATAGTCACTGAACTCTATAGTACTGACGAATCACAAGACAAGTGAATGAAATACAACAGAAGCCACTGCCCTGGTGAAGGTCACATTCTAGTGAGGCGAGACAAGAAGTGACAAAACACAGGAAGTAGGTAAATACCCTCCGGTCACAGAGGCTGCATGCTTTGAGAAGAGACAGAGAAGATAAAGGAAAGAAAGCCAGGACCTGGAAAGTATACTTACTTCTAGGACAGAGTACAAGTAAGGGAACTCTAGTGGCATCTTGACTTGCTCTGCAGCAGCAGGCAAGCTCCTTCTCTCCTGAAGGATTCTGTCTCCACTGTAAGAGAAAGCTGAGTATATAGTTCTCAGACATCCTCACAAGCTCAGGGTGTCTCTATGGACACCTGTGTCAGAATTGCCTGTGAAAATGACAGTCCTGAGTATCAGCCCAGAGCTACTTTATCAGACACCACAGGAAGACCAGCATCTTAGAGATGCTACTCAGGTATTTCTTATACATCCTCAAAGTGGCAATAGTGACTCTACATCTGCCTTTCCACTTATCTGTTAGCAAGATTCTCACAGAACTGCTGCTTGATTTAAAGCTTCTTAGAGGTTCCTAGTTTCTAAGCAGCTTGTTTGTCCTTGATTCTAACCTGGAGTAACAGATACTCTTGTTTTAACTCAGCCACCTACATGGTTGCACTTAGTCCTCTGGGGTTTTTATGCCTGCCCCATTAGGACACAGCCAGCAGGGCTCAGCTGAGAATTTGATCACACCATCCAGATATGGATTTTTCTGACAAACAAGCTCAGACAATGGTTTTACAGCGCCAGGTATAGCATTTCACCTTCCTGGTCCTTGGTGACATAAATAAACTTCAAATGGATATTTTGCAAGAAAATATTTGGTTCTGCAATTTTGCTATAACCAGCATCCAAAGAATCACATTTTCAAACCAGCAGTCCAGTAAGTGTGAATGGTTTTCACCAGACGGGAGGAGCTGAACCAGAGCACCCCTCTGGGTTTACACATGCCCTCTGTGCTGTGTCTCCCTCACCTGACCTCCAGAACAATGATCTAGATCTGGCCTTACTAGCTACCTTAGTCCATGGTCACCGGAGCCTGCAGCCTACACCAAAGAAGCTCTGGAGTACCACCCCACCTTCCTCCTCACATCAGGAAATGCACACCCTTCTCTCAGGCACTCAAACCCACCCTGCTTCTTCCTTTGCCTCCCCACCCTCCTGCCCACATTGGAGCTTCAGCAGGCCCAAGGAGCTCATCTCTGGTATGCTGGTGTAATTCAAACCCCATCAGTGTTTTCTTTTTCTGCCCCAAGTCCAAGCCACCACCCCACAGCAAAAACACAACTAAAACCAGAGTAAATCAGATCTCACTGCCTTTAAACTTCTTTCCCCTAGGAAGGCCTCACCTTGAACTCAGCCCCACACATTTAACTCTACCCTTTGTTTGGACTGTGGACAGTGCACTTGGGAGTCCTCAACTGTCATACGTTTCTGCAGCTTCTGGGGCCTAGTACACACCTTTGTCTCCACAGCTTGTGCTCAGTTCATTCTTAACCTTCAGATCTCCACTCAGACATCACAAAACTTTTCTGACCAGATTATCCACCACTTTGTTTTTTTAAACATCACGGTTCAGTGAACTTGAAGAAGAGGAAAATATACATGACTAAATGATTAGATTAATTTTATAATGAATCTGTTACAGTACAAAGAACCTAAACTGCACAGCCACTTCTATCAGGATAAAAAGGATATTTCTGTAAATTCCTATTTTTCTGTTTCATTTCCTTGTTAAGTCCAGAGTAATTTAATTTCATGACTAGGCAAAGGCTGCCACATGTCTTCTCTCTTAGGTAAATACGACTGTTCATAAAAAAAGTACATTTTGTTATTTTTACTCATTCTACTTGCTTCTCTCTCTAGTATGAAAGTTCCAGGAGGGAATGAAATGGCCTCATCTTATTCACTCTGCTAAGCCTTAATGACTGAAGGGAGGAATACATGAATGATTCTTCATTTCTGTTGATGGCTTCCAATGATGAAGTCATCAACCTTGTGATCCAGGAGCCTCTCAGCAGCACCACCAGTCAATCCTTCACCACGTGACCCTTTGTGCAGGGGGTGGGGGCAAACCTCATGCAAACTGTAACATCCTCAAAGACAAACAGTTCAAAAAACATGTCTGAGCTTTCTGCTGATGAGAAGCAAGTCTCCAGTCCCAGGTTAGTTATGAGTGAAGGGTGTGCCTAATGTAGTTTTTTCCTTCAGGCAAAAAACAGCTTCTACTATAACAATGTTCTTGGAGAAAACCAAATAATCAAAATATTAAGAAACAGAACACTTCTGGACAAGAACTGACTCAATGGCCACCCACAGCCGCAGGCTCATTACTGAAGGTGAGAACAGCCCACACAAGTAGACTCTTGTTCAAAAAGAGCTCTCATTTTAGGTGGAGAGCATAGAATTAGTCTTTTGATGAAGGGCATTTAGAACTTCCGAGGCCACCTGAAGGCTAATCAACGCATCAGTTCTGGGTTGATGGAAAAGACTGGGCAGACAGCACCAGTATTCTGTGTGTCACTCACTCCAGTCTAGCAAACACCCAAACACCATCACCTTTTCCCAGTCTGATGGTGTATGTTGTGTGTCCAAGGATCTCTGAGCAAGTTAACTTTAACAACCTCAGGACAGGTGCTGTTTGTTTTAACGACTGGTCTCTAAAGTGTGTTTTTAGATTTGTTTTTAGCCTAAAGTTCAATTTTACCCCTTTTCAGCAAGATATGATGTTCCCTTATTACTGAACTCCACACTTATGTATGTAAAAATATGCTAATTACAGTAGTATTTGCCATGTATTAAGCATTGTGTTTTATCTACACTGATTCATTTAACCTATCTTTAAATGGTATTGTTCTCCTTTTACAGAAGAGGTCAATATGGGTTAAGAGTGGGTAAGTAGGGAGCTGGAGAGATGGCTCAGTGGTTAAGAATGTGTATTGCTCTTTCAGAGGACCTGAGTTTAGTTCCCAGCACCTGTATCAGGTGATTCATAACCATCTGTAACACCAGCTCTAAAGGGATCAGACTCTTCTGGCCTCCAAGGACACCTCACTCACATGCTCATAGCCACACATATATACATGTACTTTTTAATTTAATCTTAAAAATTAAAAGAATGAATAAGTAACTTGCCCATGATGACATAAGTTACTGAAAGAAAGCAAACAAGTTCTGAAAATGAGGCAGTGAAAAGTGTGAAAAATCAGAAGTTATTAACTTAACTAACATTAAGTATGTCACATGGCCCTCAAGTTAAAAATGCTGCTACTAATGCTGTGTGTGAGTTTAGGCAAGTTACTTCACCTCTCTTGAATTAGGTTCCTCATCAATAAAACTATGTTGGTTCTTGCTGTCCTTCTCCATACAGGAACTAGGAAGTGCCTACTGTGTCGTGTGCTGAGGTGTAGTGAATAAATACAACCGGAGAGCTGAACATTTAAGTCCAATCAGCCCACCTTACTGCAGCTTTACTAGATGCGGAACTCTGTTGGCACGTTACCCACCAGAGGAGGGACTATCAGGAAAGGATCGTTAGTGCTGTTGAACTCAGTCCTCTGCAGCTCTACAATAATGGGCATGTCATCCAGTGTGTGCCTCGGAGGATAAAAGCATGTGTTCCACAAGAACACTGGATGTAAATATTGGCAAAGTATATACAGTAAAGCCTGGGACAAGGCAGAAGAGTGCACAAGTAGGAGCTACTGCATCAAATTTATTGGGGGAAAGCAGGAAGTAGATAATACACATAGTGTCTGCAACTGCCTCAAGATGAACTCGAAGTTCATCTTAACCTCACACAGAGGCATCTCTAGAAAACCATGATGGATCTAGCTTATTTCCTCTGGGTGAGGCCACAATGAAATCCTCAAATTCCAATATGAGGAGGAATACAGACTTATTTCCTCTCAAAATATCCTTAACAACTTTAACTACGACGCTCTGAGGAACACCATGTCACTGTGAATAAAGACTTTACAAGAATTACATAGACAGTATATCTCGGATCAACAAGGCTTCACCCTGCCTTCTCAGCAAACCCCACAGTGGGAAAGCAGGTATCCATAGCCAAGGCAGAGGGTTCACAGCCAAGACACAGTGTTCAAGGCTGCCTTAAGTTCCTTACTTCTAGGACCTCTCACCTGACAGTACACTGTGCACAATATCAGGAGGTGTGCATTTCATATACACCATGCCGGAGCACTCCCACACAAGTTGCTCCCTAAATGAAAGGTAAGAATTTTAATGAAAGATTTCCTCTGATTCAAATAATAATCATGAAAACTCAAGGGCCCATCAGGTCCCTAGAAAATCTCCCTAATGCCATGTGTGGTGGCCTGTACTCACAATCCTAATCCTTGATAGGCTAAGGCAAAAGAATCTAGAAGTGGAGGCCAGCCTGGGCTGCACAGAAAGACTATCTTAAGGCCGGGGGTGAGGTGAGTATGGCATACGAATTCACAAGGCAGAGGCAGGAAGACTGGGAGTGTGAGGTCAGCCTGATTTACACAATGAGACCTTATCTCAAAGAAAATATATAAATAGAATGACTAAAGAAATGCGGAGACTTGGGGACTTCCCAAGTCTGTGAAAACACTGACCTCTGTACCCCCATACTTCTGCTAACTCTGCCCTTTGCTCAGGGGACTGTCCACTCAGCATTCCAGCCCTGGCTCCAACTTCCCTTGTCCCCTAATACCGTTCTTTGCTTATTTGAGAACCATCTGAGAGTCGGTAGCCCTAATGTATTCCCAAGCCAGCAGGAAAGAGTTCTTAATAAAAATTTAATTAAGAAATCTATCCTTACACTTTAAATCTCTATGTAAAAACAACATTGATGAATTCTCTCAGGCACTAGGAAGACCCTGGGCTATACAGACGTTTTAAAAGTATATCATCAATAAATATATAAGCCTAAGAGGACAATACAGGTTCGTTAAATAACATATCAATTACTCAAAATGGACCCATGCACTCTAACATTAAAACAAAAGCTAGCTCATTTAGTGTCCTGATTATGATAAAACTGTAAGGAAAGATTCACTTGGAAGGGGGGTTTATTTCAGTGGTAAAAGACTTCTCACCATTCCTAAGACCCTGGTTTGACTCCTGGCACTACAAAGAAGAGAAGAGCCACTCTGGTCCTGCTTGCTAACATTACTCTTTAAGAAAAAAAAAATCTATTTTAAGAGTAGCTCTAAATTGGTATACAAATTTCATATTAAAAAGGTCAAACTGTAAGAGGTTTCTTTACAAGTCAATAGAAACACTATGCCCCTAGAATAAGTGTGAATGCTGAAGGTGGAGGGTAAGAGCAGCACAGGATGAGACAGATGCTCCTGACATTTGAAAACACTAAAGGGAGACACTGAGACTAACGTCACTCTTGCAGCAATATTAATCTTTCAGAAGACAGGAAGACCTAAAACACCAGATGCACCAAGCTGCTGTTTTAACGCAGCTTAATAATTTAAGAAAAGAGTTGGCCAATCACATAAAAATCCCTGCATGCTGTGGCTCTGCGCACTTTCTTGGGCTGGAAATTTCCAAGAGAGTAGGAAGGTCAGACTTTCTTCTCTCTTCCTGTCAAATAAAAGAAAGCGCATCCTCTGCAAAGTTGGGATATTAACAGCAAACAGCTGTGTGTGGCAGTGCCCGCCTATAGTCTTAAGTATTTGGGAAGCCGAGGCAGAAGGATTAAAGTTCAAGATCTAACTGGGCTACATAGTAAAGTACTCTCAAAAATTTAAAGCCACTATCAACGCACAGACATTAATTTTTAAATTAATTAAAAAATATTCATTTTTAATAAATGTGGCCTGAACAGCACCTCCAGACAAAAGAAAGATCCAACTTTACACATAAAACATAAATTGCTTGCAGAAAACTAGTAAAAAGGCAAATAAACCAGCTCATAATACGGCCTGTGATCCCTGCTACCCAGGAGACTGTGGCAGGAGGATCACATCCAAATGGGCTACAGAGTGAGATTATCTTAAAATAAAAATAGAAAGCTGGAGTTGGGGGAATAGGGGGTGAGACATGCCTTTAGTCTCAGCAATTGGAAGGCAGAGGCAGGCAGATCCCTGTGAGTTCAGAGGTCAAACTGATCTACAAAGTCTAGGACAGCCAACGCTATAATGAGAAACCCTGTCTGGAAACACACAGACACACACACAGAGGCGTGCATATATGTATACATGTGTGTGCGTGCATACACACAGGCACATGCTGCAAAAGTAAAAAATGTCCAGGGTTAATTGTTCAATGGTAGAGCACTTGCCCAGACAGCATGTACAAGGTCCTGGGTTCAATGTCTAGTACCACAAAAATAAATACATGGAAATGTAATAATAAAAAGTAAATAGAAATTAAGTATAGCACTACTTTCTAGAAAATCAACAGCCTGACAAGCCCTCCTCCTGAACACTCCTATACATAATGAGGAATAAGAGAGTCCTAACCTAAAGGATTGGAGTACACAGATAATAGAAAAGATAAATTCTCTCTCGGGGCCAATGAGATGGCGCAGCAGATAAAGGTTACATTCTGCCAAGCCTGAAGACTTGAGTTTAATCCCCAGGACACAAAGGACAGGAGAAAACTAGCCCCACAAGTTGTCCTCTGATACACACACATACACACACACCAAACAAACAAACTAACTAACTAACTAAAAAAGGATTCTTTCAAGCAATCCTTTGGGTAGATTGGAGGGGAGGTGAAGCAGGGTGGAGGTGCTGAATATGAACTTCCACAACACAACTAAACAAGCCTGCCTGCAAAGCATGCCCGAGTCTTCCATCAAGAGCCATGAAGTCTTGAGACTTGAACTCTATGCAGTGTCAGTAATCTAAATCTCACCTATGCAGATTGTGTGTACACACACACATGCGTGGCATTCTCAGTTTTACAAGAACCGTGTAATCTTAAGTAGGGATTTTCATCATATATTTCATGTTTCCAGAACACATCTTCCGAAAAAGATGTGTTCAATTTTTATTCTATAAAATATTAGCATATTTATACCTCAGATATTTTGAAGTAATGGATCATTTTTCCTACAACTGCTTAATTGTAATTGAACATGGGTTAATTTATGCCAAGTAAAATGTTTCAAATATGTATAAACTCATAAGAATACAAACATTCTTTGTAAAGTTTGAGTGTCCTGGCTTTTCTGTTCAGATGACTGGTCATCATACAGTCCAGAAGTAAGTTCATCTAAGGTCAAAGCTACAAACACTTAGCTTCGGTTTCTGTGAACTCAAGGTCAGCCAGGGCTATACCGTGAGACTGTCTCGGTTCCCCAGTGTAACACTTTCCTTACTATCTGCACCCCAAATCCCTGCTACCACTGTAAGCACTTTACAGAAAGAAGTCAGCTTTAAACTTGGAACCCACCGTGACTAGAATGGCCACAGTGAGAGCACAGCACATTTTGTGTCACCCAGGAGGTCCCGCAGCAAGATGAAGTTCAGTACTCACATGATGTTTATGAGTCTGTAAACATAGCATTTGCTACCTGAAGCTCTACACTGCAATTTGCATATATTCCTTTCCTTTTGTGAATGGTCTGACTGCAGACAACACACACATGTAGCTTTCACTGCCTTTGACTTAGCACTTCTTCTAAAGAGGCCAGGGAATGTGTGTCAGTGAGCAGTTTCTTGCCTTTCAGATCCACAGGTACCTTCTCCATGTGCTCTATGACAGTCTTTTGTCCCAGGAAACACATCTTTCTCCTGTGTAACCTGTTCTGGGGTTTTCATCTCCTGAACGAACCTGAACTACTACAGGAAGAGTGTAAGTGAACATGTGTGATCTCATGAAAACTTTCCAACATGACAAACCCCAAATAAAAATTTAAGCCTGAAAACTGCCAGCATTATCTCAAATACAGAAGAGCTAGAATCTAAATTTATAGCCTAGGCTGGCTAGTTCTGTGTCAACTCAACACAGGCTGGAGTCATCTGTGAGATGGGAGCCTCAACTGAGAAAATGCCTCCATAAGATCAGGCTATAGGGCTTTTTAGAAGAGCTGGCTGAGTCAAGTAAGCCACACACAGAGGCCAAAGATATGATTCCATTCATATACCTTAAAAAGGCATACACACAAACAAAAACCAGGCCATGGGGAACCTTCAGGGTGATTTAATTATGGTTACTTATAAAACTGTACATATCTGTCAATGCTCATAAAACTATGCAACAGGAACAATTTTTTGTTACGTAAATTAAATCTCAATGAACCTGACTTTTCAAACTAAAATCTACATATCAAAACTTGCTGGTAAGGTAAGTTTTGTAGGGTAACATGTAAGAAAAATTTACAGCCTTCCATGTATGCATTAAAAAGGAAAGTGTGACTCTATCATCTTCTATCTTACTTCTGCAGCTGCCAGGCCTGAGTGAAGAGCTTCACACAGGCTCGGCAAGGGTTCTACCATTGAGCTGAGAATCCAAAATTGATGCCAATGCATTAAAGACTTAAGACAAAACCAAAATTTCACGGGGGCAAGACCCAGATTCACCTAGAATAAAATGAGATTAAGGACTAAAAACCTGACAACAATGACAAAGCAGGATGAGCTAGACTTAAAGCCTCAGATGAGACTCACAAAGGCTTAAAGCAGAGATGACCACGGCGTTACATTACTAAGGGAGGTGTTTCCTCTGTGAGCTGCAAACGTTACTACCCTAACTTCAGTGCTGTCGATACAGCTAACTACTTAACTGTGAGGAATCCAGAGCACCATATACCACAGTTCTTTGTCATGATGCTAATGCTGTTACCTCAGCAAATCAAAATGACTAGAGTAGACCTGCAGAAACACACACAGAAGAGAAACCAGCTAAAGAACAAACAGAAATCAACACTGTTCTGACCAGGAGGCAAGATTCAAGGACCAGGCTATCTGGTGATTGATTGATTGATTGATTGATTGATTGATTGATGGAAAGGTCTTACTAGTTATCCCAGGCTGGCCTCTTACTTTCAGCACCCCTCCTTCCGCAGTGTCCCCAAATGCTAGGATTACAGCTGGGCAGCCAGCTCTGTACAGTAGAAAACCTAAAATGTGGCATCTTCTGGGCTTCTGCGCAATGATCCAACCTATCTTCCTGCCTCTGGAATTCCCAGAGGCTTCTAAGAGGTTATCAAGAAAGCATTGTATGATGCCTCTGCCAGAGCTCTAACAGGAGCCAGAACATGGGCCTTTAGGTCCCCTTACCCCTAAAAGGATGTCATTCCCTGACTGACAGGGTTGGAACTCAACTGACAACTGTGCTTCCTGTGACACCACAGGGAGACAGGGAAGTGGCCTTGAGAAGGGCCTTGTAGGGTCTATGGTGCCAAGACTTGTTTGCAGTTAGGATTCATTTCTGAACCAGTCTGGACTCAGATATCTAGCTGTCTGTGTACCTGAGATTAAAATGATCCTTTAACACCAGAGAATGTCAGGGCAGAAGAATGAACTTTAAAATAAAAGAAGCCAGGCAGCCACGGGTCAGGCAGTCTCAGATCCCAGCGGGACAAATGCAAACAGCATCAAGCTGGTAGCAGTGTTGTTGAGGAGTGGGGGGTGTTTAGTATTTGTTTTGTTTCATTTTTGCTATGCATTTTAAGTGACCCTTGGGATCACAAACCGCAAGCATTTAAGTTCTGTTTCCAGCGCCATCTCAGTAACTGTTATAAACCGAGCTCAGATCTGATATTGCAATCAGAGCAGAAGCAGGCAGCTGTGGGTTCTAAGACAAAGACGACATTCACTAGCCACGCAGCTTCTCAGAAAGCGTATCTGTACAGCAGCTTTCTCTGGCGAGCCTGACACATGTCTTTTTCAGATTGCTATTTTTGACCAGGTTTATGAAAGTAAGAGCACAAGATCTCATTATATTCCATAATACAAATGAATTCAGTCTCAACCTACTTCAAAACTGGCTCTATAGAAAAAGGAAAAAAAAAAAAAAAAAAAAGAAGAAGAAGAAAAAAAACTCAAGAGGTGGAGCAAAAACAGTATGCCCTGTCAGGAGTCATTTACAAGAGTCTTCTCACTAGAAACTGCTCTGCATGATCACCTCTAGCAAAGACCCAGTGACATGCAAACAGTATTTACCCTGGCTAGCCCCTGGGCACTCACTTGGCACTACTAGGCCAGAGACCTAAATACCACTCAGTCTCCATTCAGCTTTCTTCTAGCCCAGAAATGTGAGGAAAAGAAACATCACCTGAAAATGATTAAAAAGTAAACAAACATGGGCAGACCAGAAAGCTAATGGGAAGAGTTTGAGAGCACAGTCTCAATGGTTAACATCCTGGATACTTTACATACCTACCTGAGAGAGGAGGAGTCCCACCAGTAAAAGCAAGCACAAAGACCCAAAACTTAAGCAGCTTCTTGTGGGCAAGAAGAATTCCTGGCTTAATAAATTGGAACAACTAACCAAAAAGCCCCAAATACTAAATGCCAAATAAAGGAGGGTGATTAAGTCAATCAAAATAATACAATGTGGTGGCTATTATATGACCATAAACAAGTATTTTAAGCCAGGAATGGTTGTAGCTGCCTATAATGACAACATAAGGGAAGTTGAGGCGGGAGGATCGTGGATTTGAAGTCAGCCTACACTACACTGCTACACTTTATCTTGAAAAATATTTTTAAAAAGATAGTTCTAGGGGGCTGGATGGATGGCTCAGCAGTTAAGAGCATGTACTGTTCTTCCAAGGACTGAGTTCAGTTCCAAGCACCCACACCAGGTGGCTCACAGTTGTCTGGAACTCCAGTTCCAGGGAGAATCAACACCTCTGGCCTTTGCTGGCACCTGCATTCCTGTGCACACACCCATATACCTAATTAAAAACAATAGTTTGTTAAAAATAGCCCCATAAATATTTTTAATTATGCAATAAAACAGGTTATATTAGCTAAAAAATTAAAACTACATGCAGAAAGATTTCAGTTGTGTAAGATAATAAGCATAAAAAACTGGAAGGAAGCATTGCAAAATAAAAACTGTAATTGATGCTGGGGGTGATAAATAATAAAAGACATCTCTACATTTGTCTTCAATCTCTAAACTTTCTGAAATGAGGATAAAACATTCTCTTTATGGTTGGAATAGAGCCAGTATAACATCCTAGAAGATCAAAGCAACACTAGCAACCAAGCAAGAAAATAACATTTATCAAATGCTTAATGCAGGCAGAAACACCTACATTTTTATACATATCACATCGAGTAGTACCCACTTGTTCCATGAGAAAAGCATTACTTTTAAAAAAAGATGTGTGTGTGTGTGTGTGTAGACACATAAGCCAGAAGAGAATAACAACAGATCTTGAGCCAAGAGGCCAGAAGAGGGCAAGAGATTCCCTGGAGTCATAGGTAGTTTGTGAGCTGACTATGAAAGCTGGAAGTTCAGCTAAGTGTTCTTAATCACTAGGCCATCTTTCCAGCCTCAAGAAGTATGATTTTTATCCATGTTTAACATATAAGGAGATTGAAGGTTAGGCCAGTGGTGTAACTGGTGATGAAGATGGCTGCAAAGGCCAACAAAAAGATTGCAGTGGCTTTCACTGCTTCATGTACTGACCTTTGACCACACTGGCATTAGCTTACTTCCTATGCTGGTAAACTTATTCTGAATGGTGCTACAGCAGCTCAGGAGACTCTGGCTACAAAGAACAAATCTACAAAGGTCCTAGAGCAGTAGTTCCTAACCTTCTTAATGCTGTGACCCTTTAATACAGTTCCTCATGTTGTGTTGACCCCAACCATAAAGTTATTTAATTGCTATTTCCTAACTGTAAATTTGTTACTTTTATGAATCATAATGCAAATATTTTATATGCAGAACATCCGGTATGTGATTCCCAAAGGAGTCAAAACCCAGAGGTTGAGAGCCACTGTCCTAGATACTCAAGGAAGCGATCAGACTGGAACTAAACACACGAATCAAAGAAGAAACTGGGCTAGGTATCACTGTGTTGGAATGCATACCAGCACAACAAACTCAACAACAGCAAATGCCATGATACAAAAGAGAGCTAGAACTGACTGTCAGGGAAGACCCCTTGTATCTATTCATTAAAATGCCCAGAAAACAGACAGACATCTAAAGATACAGTCATTAGCACCAGGGCTTGGAGACTGCACCGAATGAGCACTCCAAACAGCCCCCAGCAAGAAGACACAGATCAAGGCTGTAAAGCTTAAGAGAAAATTCAAAGCTCTACACCCAAAGCCAAAGCATGACCTGCACTGCCAAAGAGCTGCTTTTCTTTCTTTCAGTTTGTCGCCTTTTGGTCAGGATTAATCAATTTTGCTTGGCAAAAAGGCAAGACATAGAAGAAACACTTTGTATTAAGTTCTGAAGAATCAGCCTGTTTGAGATGCATTAACGTGAACCAGTATGGTATTTCACAGTTCCTTTCTTGAGGCTTTTAAGAACAGGAATACTGAAACTCTGAGTCTCAAGTAGAAACTTTCTCTCTGTAGAAACAAGCCACTTTAGATGCAGACGCTGTCATAAGCTGAGTCCTTTAAATTAACCACTCATTTTGAAAATCCTCGGCTGTCAGCAAAAGAAACTAAGAAAGACACAAAGCTGGGTAGCTATCATCCTCTTTATACCAAGATAAGCTCCAAACATTACATATTAGAAAAAAAAAACTAAAACAAAGCAGTGGTTAATATTTTATAGTCTTAGAATATGCAAATTTTTCTAAATGAGATGACATTCTACAAACAGAAGGAAGGTAATAAATCAAAATACATAAATTTAAAATGTTTGAATAGTTAGATACTAAATAAAGCCTTTAAAACTACAAAGAGGGCTGGAGAGCTATTTCAGCCGATAAAGCAGTTACTACACAGCATGAGGACCAGAGTGCAGGTTTATAGCAGTCACCTGTACCTAAGCACTTGAAAGGCACAGACAAGGATCCCTGGGCAAGCTAACAAGCAAGACTAGCCAGAAGTGGCAAGCTGTGAATTCAGTAAGAGATCCTCTCTCAACAGAATAGTGAGCAATCAAGGAAGCAAACACCACCTTGTTAGCTCTGCCCACCCCCACATAAACACAAGCGAACACATATACGAGCACGTTCTCTCTCTCTCTCTGTCTTTCTCTTATCTCTATCACTATCTCTCAGGAAAACCTGAGACAGTATCTTTATCACATATGCTACAGGGTTTATGTTGTTTATATTTTTATTTGATATACAAATCTTTAAGAAAAATCAAAATTGCAGAAAAAAAAATCAGTAACAAATTAAGTGGCAATTCTCTCATAAAAATAACAGAGGAAAAAAATAACAGACTATCACAATTTCTAATTTATACTCTGCCTAATAATTCTACCTGCAGGAGTTAATGCTGAGTGCATGATATGCAAGGTGGTTCCTTCAAGCAATGTTTACTAATACCAAAGGCTCAAGGAACCCTGCAGAAGAGGGGAAGGAAAAATTATAGGAGCCAGAAGGGTCAAAGACAGACAACAGGAGAACAAGGCCCACAAAATCAAGCAGGGCTCACAGGAGCTCACAGAGGCTAAAGTGGCAACCACAGAGCCTCGTGGGTCTGTGCTAGGTTGTTAGCTTGAGTTTTTGTGGGACTCCAACAGTGGGAATGGAGGTGTATCTGACTCTTTTGCCTGCTCTCAGAACCTTTTCCTCCTACTGGGTGGCCACATGCAGCCTTAGAATGAGGATTCGTACCTGCTAGGTTAGGCTGATACCCCTGGAGTCCTGCTCTTTTCTGAAAGCCAGTTTCTCCTGGCTCTCTCCAGTGGATCTGGGGAGAAGCAGAGATGGGGAGGCCACTGGGAGGAGTGGAGGGAAGGGGAACTGTGGTCAGGACTTACTTTATGAGAGAATGAATTAAAAAAATACTAAAAATTTAGAAGCCACCCAATACTGGTTTTAACTTGGAGGTTCATGATATCATGGGTCACACAGACACATCACAAAACATGTTTTCAGTGTCCGGCACAAGGTAGGAAGGTGTGGCAACCTTATAGGAATAAGTCCAACATGCAATTATAGAGACACACAGGAGGTATGTTTGTGCTGTACCCAAGTTCACTTTAGCAATCCAAGTTACACTTATCCCACGTGCCATGGGCCAACCAGCTCTCCTTCCCCAGCCCCATACACTGAATATAGATGTGTCATCTAAAGCTCTGGCCCAAGGCTGCTGCCTGCTCTGTACCAGCTTTGGAGGATCTAGATGCTGAACACTCGTCTATCTATTCTACCATATCTGAGTGGTCACTGAAGCTCATCAATAGAGTATCACAGACCCTCAGGATGGGACCAGAAAGCTAGAAGTGATGAATTGGGGAATAAGTAGGCCAGGCTATCCTGTTTGATTTTCCTTTTTCCTTAAAAACACAAAAACAAACAAACAAAAAACAAACAAACAACAACAACAAAACAACTGTGAGCCTGGAGGAGAACGAGTGAAGCTGGGAAAGGGCAAATTCCCAGGTCTCACGTAGCTTCCACATAACTCAACATAAACTCACATATTCACCAAATATCATGAACATAAGCACTACCTCATTTAACACCATTCATGGTTCCCCTGTTAAACATTCCTTCAGCAATAAACTTCTGGACACTTGATTTTCTCATTAACTAGGCTGGTGTGGGGAAGGCTGCCACAGATTAATGTGACAGATTATGGACGGTATTTCTTCTGCAAGATCTTAATTGATCCCAGAAACTATTTTAAATTCATCCTAGAATGGCTGTAGTTTGTGAGTATGGCCTCAACATCTCTCCCAAAAGTGGAAAATGTCCACTGCATCTAGAATGGAGCGCCTCCCCCCCGATGTGTGAAAACAGCCTCTGCTCACCACTGCGTCTGGGCAGAGCTTTTGGGAGGTAGTAAATCTCCTAACTGCACCCATTTTAAACACCCTCCCATAAGAGATTTTAAACTCAAACTACATACAGCCGCGTGTGAAGGCTATAAAATCCCAGAATAGTTTTGCCACAGTTTTTCTAAATAAAGAGCAAATGGGAGAGCGTGGTGAGTCTGTAAAGAGGACATGAGTCTGTTCTTTCTCAGTAATTGGCCACCTTGGGATCCCAGGCTGTGCAAAAGTTTAGACACAAACAGGGCAGCTCTGTGGCCCTTCCCCACTGTGCCCTTTCTTACTGTGCCATCAGGATTAAAATGGCCACCAGGATTAAAACCTCTTTGAAAAATGTGTATCAATGTGAGAATCTTCCAGGTCAGAGAAAAACAGATTGCCAGTGTGTCAATCAGCATGACTGATACTTAAATCCTAGGAACATGAACGCCAGAACTCAGCTGTGTTAAATAAGTGCTTCAAAGCAAGGGCTCCCAACAAAATGGGAAAGGAGTCTTAGAGCTTCCTTCTACCCTCCTTTTTGGGGGTCAGCTTACCTAATTAGACCCTTTTCCCCCTTTTGCTGATTCACTTTTCTTCCATAGCTTAAGCATTAAACTTGTAGACAAACTTTACTAAATGTTCACTCTGCTAAGTACTTTAAAAGCATTTTTAAATTTAATATTTTCAATAATCCTGAGGCAAATGCATCCAGGACGTTCACTCCAAATTAAGCATCTACCACAGCTGTGGATGGACCTCATGAGAGAACCAAGCACGTAACTGCTCTTGCTCAGTTACCCTGACTCTGGTGTTATTTTAATCCCCTGAGGGCCCAAAGCATCACAGGAAGAAACCTGTAAACGTCTTCGACATGCCACCTCTAGCCCTTTTCGGGCTCATACGGCTGCTGTGAAAAATACATAGTAGTTCCATTTTATAGATGAGCAAAGACCAAGAGAATCTGAGAGAGCTCAAGGAACTAGAAAGGTAAGGGACCTGACAAGAACACAAAGCTAGCTACTGTCAGACCTGATTCCTAACCCACTGCTCTCTTTATATGTAAGCCTCATATTAATAACAGAGTAGAATGCCAAGCACTTTCTAAATGCTTAATAGACTTTATCTAACTTCGATCCGGGGTATTCCCAACACTGCAGTTCTAATCAATGTGCTCTACCAAGGTTTGCCAAAAGAGAGAAAAAGAAAAACAAACAAAAACCTACATTCTACATCTGTCATATTTACACTCTTCGTAACACAATCCTATAAACACAGGTGAAAATCTATCACAAAATGAAAATCTCCACTTAAATCTATAGTTCTTCAAGGAATGTATAAATGGGCTAAGATGACAGAATTAAGTAACACATTCTGAACACTTTGTGTGATGCGACTGTTTGCCATATGTTGGGCACATCAGAGAAAGACAAGCACAGCACCGGAACTGAGCACAGGTTCAGGAGCAACATACATTTCCCAGGCAGAAACACATGTTATCCAAAGGATAATAACAGGCTCCACATGAAAGCTGAAAGCCTAAGCTTGCCACTTACTTACCATGTGCTCTGTATGGCCCACATACGTCACCTAGTGTTTCCAAGCCTTGCTACCAAATAAACAGGAATAAGATCTACCCTGAGAAAGTGTGAGAAATGAATGGTACAAAATGAATGGGGTACAATATGCACTGGACTATTTTCATCCCAAACTCTACAACCTAGTCTTTTTTTATGTTTATTTTATTTTATGCGTATGGATATTTTATCTGCACGCTACATGTCTGCCTGCCAGAAGAGGGTGTCAAAGCCCATGGAACTGAAATTACAGATGTTTATGAGCAATCATGTGTTTGCTGGGAATTGAACCTGGGTCTTCTGCAAGAACAGCAAGTGCTCTGAACCCCTGAGCCACCTCTCCAGCCCCTATACCCTAGTCTTAAGGTGGAAAGCATTCCTGCGAACAAAGCAGAAAACAAGACAGAAAAATAATCAACACATACAGACTGTTAAAGATATTCAGTATCTGTCACTCATATGGAGCATGAGGGGAGGGGAAATTAGCAGAAATAAGAGGTAAGACGTGAAAGAAAAATTCAGGAGCACATTCCTGAATGAGATTAATAGGCACATTGTGACAGAGGTACCACCAGAAAAATCCATCAAAATCTTTGCTATAGCCATTAAGACTCCTTTATAATAGGCATCTTTGTTTTGACAGAGCTTACACTTGGTCAAAGCTAAAAGGATGCCTAAAATAATAATATCCTTTTAGTTAGCATGACATTTCCTGACAACACACTTATTGTAAAGCCCATGGTCACAAAGTAAATAATATGGTAACAAAAGATTGCTTCAACTTGGGGAATCACCTGGATGACCAAGAAAATGAAAAGTTTGTCAGTCTTTGTATTCTGAATAAGTATGAAAGCCCACTTTGAGTCAAGGATAAATGTCCCTCTGCTGTCATCGCCCTGGTTATGTCAGTTCCCATTACATATTAAAAATGACCTTTATTCCTGGCTCGTAACACAAACTAGGTATCGAATATAGGCTCACAGCCTTGACTGTTTTCAGTAAAAGAAAGCATACAAGAGTTAAGAGAACCAGGAAAACACCTGGGACCTAATTCTGTCATGAAGAAAGAAAACTGGCTTGTTTATAAAAAGGCCTCTAGGCTTCCATTTCTCAAACTGTTAAAAAAATTATGTATATATGTGTGTGTATAAATAACCTTATCTCATTCTCTCACAAACATGTTCTCAAATAAAAAACGCTGACTATACTTTAACTGCATCAGACTTTGTACTCAATGGTGGCAACATCACAATCGCTGGGCGTGTGCTACCAGTGCTTTGGCCTTCTGTTGTTCCTGCATTATCTCTCCTCATTCAAAGAGCTAACAATATTTTTTTACAGAAATATGTGAAATAGAAATAAAATACTTAATAAACAACTCAAACATAATCAGCCTTAAAATTCTATGCTAACAGAATTTTACGAATCTTAAGGTAATTCTGGTTCACAAATCCAATCTACATTGCCTTTGATTCTTTCTCCAAACAAGAAGAAAAAAAAAATCAGAACAGGACAGGGGGGTTCATGCTTGACTTCTGCAAACCACAAATCTCAAGTTCAAAGAGGAGAGCCACTCACTAAGGCCCCAGCTAAGGCTCTCTGGCACCTGAGAGATCTCTGTTGTTTCTTCTTAAGAAATCTGGTCTGGATGGTGAGGTACTCGTTTTCAAGAAATGTTATTTCATACAAAGTCAAACTTCAAGACTGGTAAATTAATTTTGTCATGCACTATGCATAGCTAGCAGCCTCTGTCACAGACTGCACACAGCAGCCGGCACAGGAGAAGCAAAATGTTGCCATCTACTGGCCAAAGTGTGCTGTCACAGGGAAGAACTTTATGTGAGAAATATCCCTGAACATCAACAGTTCATGAAATGAGGGGAAAGTGGAAAAGAAAACAAATGGAATAAATATGTAAGAGAGATGAAAGGAAAGTTCGAGTGGGGAAAGGAAGAGGCAGGAGGAATGGGCAGAGACAATCTAAAAATGAGGCCCAAGACTTCTGGTATTTCCCACTGGCAGAGTTTAAATTCCTTTGTTTTGTAAATGAGCCTGTTTGGAGTCAAGTGCTCTTTGAGGATGTGTCTCTACTCTCATAAGGAAGTCAACAGCCAATCACTGAGGAAAAGATTTAAATAACTACAGCTAACTCTGTTGATAATGATTCAAGAAAAGAGAAAAACAGGGAGCTGGCATTTACAAAGTGCCTGCCACAGTGCAGGCAAATCAGATGCACTGCCCTATTTACTCACAGCATCACAGGCTCTTTTTCCATTTTACAGACAAGAGAGAGGAAACTCATCACACAGTCAAACCAGAACCTGATACTAAAAGCCCAACTCTAGTGGCCTTGACCATCTTGCTGCCATGTAACTGTACTTTGGAACATGAGACACAACCGTCTTTGATGCAGAGGGCCAACTGCTATTTTATACAACCTCCTCTTCCTTCCTTCCTTCCTTCCTTCCTTCCTTCCTTCCTTCCTTCCTTCCAAGACAGGGCTTTTCTTTGCAGGCCTGGGTGTCCTAGTAAATGTTAATCTAACACTTTTCAGTCAAAACTCCCCAGACTTTGGCTGTGCAGAATCACCAACACTGCTGGCCGTGGCTTCTCTTAGATGTAATGAAATAATCGGCCATCCGTGAGTTCTTTCCTCTTTGAATCCTCTCAGTGCAGCTACTTCCCCACTCTGCCAGCTGGAAATCTTAGTAACCAAACTGTAACTGAGCGGAAGCAAGGAAAAGTGGTGTGTCTTCACCCCAGAGTTATCACTGGAGTAAACTGCTGCCCCGAAGGCAGTGCCCGGCTGTGAATGTTTGGTTGGCAGTGGCGCATCAGGAGTTCTAAGCACAGTGACCACACTGGAACAGAGAGGCTGACATGCAGGGGACATCTTGAGATAGCGCAACAAGTTCCACTGGACTTGACCCCCTTCTTCCAGAGGCCCTGGGCATACAAGCACATGAGGCAGAAAAGAGGAGCAGGCTCTAGTTCTCTATCTGTGGGGGTCTGGCCAGCCTTGAGCTCCATCCTCCTGATTCCATCCCTACTTGCAGAGTTCTAGTAGACTCTGACTTTAGATAGAAGTGAAAAGGCTGTACTAAATCTCTCCTTTAGTCTTCTCAACATCTTATGTCCTGGGAACATGGACCTTTGAAGTAACTGAACAGTTAGGAGCCCACATGAGAAAAGAAATGGGATGTAAAGCTGCAAAGTTTGGATAAGGTATTTCTGACACACTGAAGGGAAAATATGAAAAAACCTGTGTCTAGGTGAGTGAGATCACAATGCAAAGTTATGGCTGCAAGTCCAATAATAAAGAAATAATTAAAGCCAGATAAAAAATTAAAAATGTTTTTTAGATCAATAGCTAATTAACACTTAATATATCTTCCAGCTTTGGAAACTTGACAAATAATAAACAACACACACAACTTAGTTGTTTTTTTTTTTTCTTTTCTGACTTCATGGGACATTAAAGTAACTGAACCAGATCTGGTCCTGGCTGTTAGGAGACTCAAACTCTGAAATGTCAGGCTCTGATGACAGCACTTAGGAATTCTAGGCCTCCAGGACCTCTTCACTTGTTGGCATCAAGGTGGCAACATTGTGATTGATGTCTGGGGCAAGCTAATGATGTCTGGCCAGGAGACTGACTGCTCATTCTGCTGTGGCACGTGTGTTATGATTAAATTAATCTTATGGATTAGGTGCTTTATATAAACAGCAACAGGCTGGCAGAGGGGAATCCTCTGAGAAAATTTACTCCTTTCTGGAAAAACCAGAAACCTAAAGAGGCAATTTATAATGCCACTCAAAACTGAAACACAATAAGAACCAAAGGCAAAAATTCTAATGTGTATATATGTATATAATTCCTAGTTTATGACTAGGCTTATGTATTAACTTTTTGTTTGTTTGTTTGTTTGTTTTTCAGGACAGGGTTTATCTGTGTATCCCTGGCTGTCCTGGAACTCAGAGAGATGCAGCTGCCTCTGTCTCCTGAGTGCTGGGATTAAAGGTGTGCACCACCTCCACCTGTCGTATTAACTTTAAAGCCACACCAGCAGCCCGAGCATGTGGCCACAGGAGGGGCTGTGCTAAATGCAGGACATCCTCAACAAGACACCATGCATGAAGAAAAAAGAACTGGTTCACAGTTCTTCCTACGGAGTGATCACATAAAGTCAACAGAGGCAGAGAAAAGGATGTGGTGTCCATTACCGCTACAACAGAATAAGAGAAAGGGAGAGAGAGAGAGAGAATGTCTGGCATCTGCCCTCAGCCCCATCTGTGAACATAACAAAAAGGGGAAGAAACAAGGTAGGAGGCCTATGGTAATGAGCTAACAGCTGAGCAACCTTGTTTTATGGATTTCCACTCAGAACTGTAAGTCTATACAACCAAAGAGGAAATTAAAAAGTAAACTGTGAAAACAGAAAGCCATGTTAAACAAAGATCTGCCTGCTCACCAAGGATCAGCCATGTGGCAATCAGAGGACAAAGGCCGGCAGCCTGTGGGAGAGAGCGCTGGTGTTGCCACTCACTATGGAAGGTAAAACAGATACTGGTACCACCTGGCGAAAGGAGTTACAGACAGGATGAGCTCGGGTAAGTGGAGCACTGAATATGTAGCCTGTGCTTAGCATGGGAAGGTGTAATAGACATAAACCTTTGTAGAAAACAGTGTGACCTGACTGCAGTGACACCTTTGTCAAGACTGGTCTCTACAGCCCTTCCTACTAAGAGAAACCAAGAATTTCATCAAAAACTGTCTGTCCCCAGGTTTAGCACATGTGTGGAGGCCAGAGGTTGATATTGTCCATTTTTGTTCTCCTCTTTAAATATTTTAACATTAATTTTTTTTTAATTTTTTTCCCAAAACAATGACAATATCAATAGACATATTAATGTGGAAGTGGAAAATTTTTATGGAATCCTACCTCTAAACAAAGAGCAAAGTCCAGTAATGGCTACCAGGAGAAAGAGAATTAGCCTCTCCTGGGATGAGCCCCTTTATTGGATATTCTCTTTAATTTTTGAGTCAGGGTCTGTCTTTGAACCTGGAGCTCACCTATTAAGCAAGACCAGCTAAGCCCCAGATATGCTACTGTCCCTGCTTCCCCCAGCTCTGGGATCAGAGGTGCAGGCTGCACCACCCGACTTACACAGATGCTGGGATCTGAGCCCAGGTCCTCATGTTTTGCACAGCAAGCATGGTGCACCCGGCTCCCTAGCTCCCGTTCCATCCTTTATGTCTCTTTCACTTTTGCTAAGGATTAGGTGGCTGTAAGGGTGTGGACTTACTGCCCATTGTGTTTCACGCACTGCTTCAGTGTGTTCATGCCAGGGCCATGCTGCTGGTGTTGGTTTTAAGACAGGATATGTGGTCCAGGCTGTCCTCAAACTCACTGTGTAGCCGAGGATGGCCTTGAACTCTGAATCCTTTCCTTAGTCGTAAAATTATACAGTATTATCACCCCATCTTAAAAAAAAAATATTGAAGGGCTGGAGAGATGGCTCATTGGTTAGGACTACTGGTTGCTTCTAGAAAACCAACATGGCAGCTCATAGCCATCTTTGTAACTCCAATTCCAGAGGAAGTCAACACCTCCTTCTGGCCTCCATGGACACTAGGCATGCACATGGTGCAAGGGCAAATGTGCAGACAAACACTCATACATAGAAAATAATAATAATAAAAAGAAAATTTTAAAGGTTAAATCTTTATAAAGTTTTAAAATCTCTTTATGATTTAAAATCCAAATTTTATGAAAGGTCTTTTGATTTTCAGTGCGAATTAATTTTTACAAAACATCTGCTGATACCAAGTCTGAATAAAGGTAACTCTTAGTATTTCTTTCAAGTGGAGATGATGGCAGAGAGGACCATCACTCTTCCCGCAATAATGACCACCACAGACAACTTCAAACTTCGGGCAGTCCACAGTTCTGTAAGCAAGGATCAGCAACTGTATGTGCTTTCCTCCAGTAAACCTCGGAATGAGACAGTGCCTCTCGGAAATACATCAAACCCAGTCCTTGAATTACCTTCAAATCAGCCACAAATACAATTTAGCCAAACAGTTCAAGATGCAACTTCTTGTGGTTGGGTGTATTGCTCAGTGGCACGGTGTGTCTGCAGCATGCACAGGGTCCTCAGTTAATCCCCTGCACATACCCCACCAAGAAAAACTTTTGCCTTCATTGTGTAATAATTCAGATACAAGCCACACAATCTTCTTCCCTTTGCCTTTCCCTTTCCCTACCTTTTCCTTCAAGTTTCCCTTTAAGAGAAAGGGCTTCATGTTGCCCAGGGTAGCCCTGGACTCCTGGACACAAGTGGTCATGTCACCGGACGTGACAGAACTGCATTTTCCCCTTCCTCCCCTACCTTTTCCTCTTTCCTTGTCCATCTTCTCCTTGCAGTATCCCACTCCCTGTGGGGACTTAAACCCAGGACCTCATATATACTAGGCAAGTGGTTGGCACTGAGCCACATTCCTGTCTTAGGCTCTCTAATGATCTTTTTATTAATCATTATGAATTCGTAAGTTTCAGAATATTTTATGCATTTCAATTAAAATTGCAAACGTCCCAACACTGTAACTCAGTTCTTTTTAAACTTGGCTTATTGGGGTATGGTTTATGTACACTGCAGTAGATCTCAAGATCTTCCTTGCTTTCTAGAATGGCAAAGTATTCCGTTCATTTAATTTTTTTTTCTTTTGAGAACCGTGTGCAGGTATGCCCCTCCACACATGCACATGAGCAAGTACACATGCACAAGCCACATGCCAAAAAAAAAAGTAAGAAACTAGATTAATTCAGACCTTCACGTAAAGTCTAAAATGAGACAATGAAAATTCTTCAATATGTAGGAACAGCAAGGACTTCCTGGGATAGACTCTAAGAGTTCAGGAAATCATCCCAAGATTGACAAAAAGTTTCTGCACATCAAAGGAAGCCAGCAGAGTGTGGAGACTCTACAGTGGGATCAAACCTTGGCCAGCTATATATCCAACAGAGGACTGCTATCCGGAATCTATAAACAACTCCAAGAATTAAAGGTCAAAGTTATAAATCATCTACTAACTAAATGGGCTAATTAACTAAACACACAGCTCTCAAAGGCAAAAATAAAATCAGGTGACTATCTGTCATTCCAGTCCCTGCAGCTGACCCTGCGTTCTCTTCTGGCCTCCTGGGACACCTGCACACAGGTGGTGCACAGAAACTCGCACAGGCACACCCACACACATAGTTTTTTTTAAAGAAAGAAAACAAATTAATCAGTAACAAAGGCTGGTGGGGGTTGGACAGAGAAGAATGTTTACATAATCCTGTGGGGCCTGCAGGTGGGAAGGGTGTAAACCTGTGTGGCCACTATGTAACTCCACATGGACCATCCACTAAAAACTAAAATCAAGCAGTGCTTGGTGGCACTCACCTGTAATCCCAGAACCTGGGAGGCTGAAGTAGGAGGATTGCTACAAATCTGAGGCTAACCTGGGTTACAGAGGGAGACCTTGTCTCAAAAATACAGAAGCAAGCAAGCAAACAAGCAAATTCTCAAAACTAAAGCCAGAACTATCATATGATCCACTACTGGTATATCTAGGAGGCAAGTGAATGTATCACAGAAATACTTGTATATCAGTATTTACTGCTGCACTGCCATGTCAGCCCAGGTAGATGTCCATAAACACATGAATAGATACAGAAAATGCGGTTCATGGACACAAGAAGATTTTATTCTGCTATAAAGAAGAATGAAGGTAGGCCATTTGTGGAAAAATGGGTAGAACTGAAAGTTGTTACATCAAGCAAATAAGTCAGACTCTGAAAGACAAATACAGAAATGCAGGACATGAAAGTAAGAAAGGAATGAGAAGAGCAAGGGTATAACCAAGAGGAGATGGGATGAATGACATGAAAAAAAAGAGTACTACTTGGGGGAAGAACAGCCAGGGTGGAAAGGAAGAAAAGGGAGCACAGCATGAGAGGGAAAAGAACCAAGCAGAATGGTACCTACATGAAAATCACACAGTAGGATGGGCAAGATGGCTCATCTGGCTACCAAGCCTGGCAACTTGAGTTCTATACCAGAACACACATGGTGAAAGAGAAGAGACAACACCAATTATTTGTCCTCTTACTTCTATACAAGTGCTCATAATACATACATATATACATACATACATACATACATACAAATGTAATTTAAAAAAAAGAAAATGTCACAATAAAATGCATTTCTTTGTATACTAACCAAAAATTAATTTTTAAAGAAAAAAAACTTTAAAAATTGCTAGCCATCTTTACATAATAGCAGGGAACAAAATAGTTACTTTGAAAAATGGCAAATAAAGGAGAAAGTCTAAATATAAATTTAAAATATAAATCTTTTCTAAACCAGAAAACTAAGCCACAAGTGTATATATCATTAACGAAATGCTTACTGCTAGATCTCCGTAAGATAAACAGAGAAGTGGTCAGTTATCACAGTTTTGCATTCTTGAGTAAAATGGCACCGAGGCAACTGCCTTCAGTAGCTTTTACCAAAATAAAAGAGAGAAGACTGCTGCCAAACCTTAGAGGAAGAACACAAATATACCATGAAATGTCTTTGCCAAAATGCTGAACCTGAGCCTACCCCAGCTTGAGAGCCCAATCAGCAGTCCCTCAGTTATGGCCATGGAGCCCTCTTTGTAAGATCAAACTGTCTCAGTCATAAGACCTTCTGTGGCTTTGCTTGTATTGACACTTGGACTGGCAGCAGAAAGCGAGGACTGGAAGTATAAGTGCTAACTTTATTATTAGACAAGAAGCAGCAACAAGCAAGCATTGGCAGTTACTGTATTTTTCATGGCTATAAACTACACTTGAAAAATAAAATAAAACACCTTAAAAAATTAAAATTTATTCCTTTAGGATGCTTTCAGATAAAGTTGTAAAAGTACTAATTTAATTACAGCCTTTTAAAGTGGTGTCCACCATCAGAAGGAGAAAACAGGGAACAAGTCAGGAGCCTGCCACAGAGAGCCTCTGAAAGGCTCTACCCTGTAGGGTATCAAAGCAGATGCTGAGACTTATAGCCAACCTTTGGGCTGAGTGCAGGGAATCTTATGAAAGAAATGGGAAATAGTAAGACCTGGAAAGGACAGGAGCTCCACAAGAGAGCAACAGATCAAAAAAATCTGGGCACAGGGGACTTTTCTGAGACTGATACTCCAACCAAGGACCATGCATAGAGATAACCTAGAACCCCTGCACAGATGTAGCCCATGACAGTTCAGTGTCCAAGTGGGTTCCATAGTTATGGGAACAGGGACTTTCTCTGACAGGAACTGATTGGCCTACTCTTTGATCACCTCCCCCTGAGGGGGGAGCAGCCTTACCAGGCCACAGAGGAAGACAATGCAGCAACTCCTGATGAGACCTAATAGAATAGGATCAGAAGGAAGGAAAGGAAGACCTCCCCTATCAGTGGATTTGGGGAGGGGCTTTCATGGAGAAGGGGATGGGGAGGGAGGAAAGTATTAGGAGGGGAGGAGGAAGGGAGCTACAGGGCAGATACAAAGTGAATAAAGTATAATAAAAATTTGAAAACCATAAAAAATAAATAAAAAATAAAAATAAAATGGTGTCCACAATGAATTTTTTTTTAATGAAATTGACTGCTGTCTTAAGCATAGCAATTGCACAATCGAGATATGATCTCAAACAGCTGCTTTTTCTATTTCTGCAATGTGAATTGCACTTGAAAGAAACATTACCAAACTGGTTATGCAGACTTGAGTATCTAGCAGACATTTCCTTTAAAAATGAAAAAAGTAAGTCTGGCACTTAAAACAGCTGACAGACAGTGTTTGCCGCCAATGATAAAATTCCAACTTTCAAACAAAAATTAGAACTTGAGAAAAACTGATTGTGCTGTGGTGAGTTTGACAGCTTCCCCTACACAGACACTCTGTAGATGAGACTGGTTATAACGTCAAGGAACATAATCTTCTTATGTTGTATAATGAAATGCCAACACTTTGGCAGCTCTCTGTAAATGCACTGAGCCAATGTTTTCCAGATGACCAAGCCACGGTGTTACAAAACCATGTGCAAGTAAACCCTCATCCAAACACAGGCTCAATGCATTCCCATATGCAGTTCTGGAACACGAGCAGCTCATGGATGGACTCAGATTCCACATCGCTAACCTTTAAGAAACCACCATTGTTGGGGCTGAAGAGCTAGCTCAGTAGAGAAGAGCATCTGTGGGTCTTTCGGAGGACCCAAGTTCAAGTCCCAGCACCTAAGTCATGCAGCTCACAACCACCTGTAATTTCAGGTCTGAAAGATACAACGCCCTCCCTGACCTCTGCAGACTCTGCACTGCACCCACAACCACACAGCACACACACACACACACACACACACACACACACACACACACCTAAAAATAGGGATCTTTTTCAAAAGGAAAAAAACCCTGTATAGAAGATAGAAGAAAAATATCTGCAATTATCTGAACGAGCTATTACAATGCATCTCCCTTTTCCAATCATACATCTTTGTTTGGCAAGACATTCTTCACACAAAACCACACATGACAAACTGAATGCAAATTCTCACATAATAATCTAGATGTCTCCCTGTTGGGGTTGGTCTGGTGCTATGTATTTTAATGCTGATCACTAGCCCCCAGGCTCTGGTTGCTATCCAGATGAGCACATTCTTACACATGGCAAGTAATGTTGTATAAACCTTGTTCCCCAATTTAAAGTTGGTTAATAAAATTAGTTAAGAGCCTGTAACTGGGCAGAAGAAAAGTAGGCGGGGCTTAGGTTTCCTGGGTTTAGGGTCAGATGGGGACCTTGAAGTTGGGAGGATGGAAGGAGAGAGAGGAAGCAGAAGAGATAGCAGGAGAAGCCAAGAGAAGGAAGCAGAATGAACCATGAGCACATGGGCATGAGGGGCTAGGCTGATGGAATATAGCAGCCCAGGCAGGAACAATTATGGCAAATAATTTGGAGTGTGTAACTGAGAAATAGCAAAATAGCTTGGGATTGATACCTGTCTAGTTATTTTGCCTTGAAGCTTTTATAATTCTACAAGGTCTCTGTGTCGATTATTTGGGAACTAATTGGAGTAGAGAAGCCCTCTAGAATCTAATATTCCTTCCACAACATCTCTTATTCATACAGATTTGAAAACATACTTATACTGTCCATTACATATTTTTGCTATAGAATAGAATATTATTTTTCACAAAAATATTTATATTAATGCTTATTAGGTTCACTGCTATTTTAAATGAACCAATAAATCATTTTATTCTGCTTTAGAACACGAAGAGATTCTTAAAATTGAGGTTTGTTTTTTTTTTGGTGGGGGAACACTTCAAATTAAGAGCCTTGCTCATGCTATTATTAAGCAAGAGTGCTAAAACTGAGGTTGAATCCTACCTATTTTAGTTTTAATTTTGTCAAGTATCAACAGGTAAAACCTACACACTATTTTGGGAGTGAAGTAGAAACCTAGTGTAATGAAATAAGGGTGACCCTAGCAACAACTCCTAGCAGTGGGGACACAGATCCTAAACCATCCTCTGTAACCAGGCAAGGCCTCAAGTGGAAGGAGTGGGACACCAACCTAAGCACAAAACCTCTGACCTGCAGTTTGTCATGCCTACAGGATATGCTGGGATTTAGTATAATCATCATCAGAAAGACTGGAGAGACTTCAACCAGCCATTGATGGGAGCAGATGCTGAGTTCCACAGCCAAATATTAGGTGGAGCTTGGGGAATCCTATGGAAGAGGGGAGGAAGGATTGGAGGAGCCAGAGGCATCAAGGACACCATAAGAATGAAGCCCACAGAACCAACTGACTGGACTCAAGTGGGCTCACAGACATCAGGGGGCCTGTATGAGTCTGACCTAAGTCCTCTAAATATATGTTATGGTTGTGTGTCTCCGTGTTCTCTTGGGAGTCTTAAAAGTGGGAGTAGGGGCTGTCCCTGAATCTTTTACCTGCCTTTGAGACCCTTTTTTTCCCTACTGGGTTGCCTCATCCAGCTTTGGTCTAAGAATATGTGCCTGGCCTTATTGTAGCTTGTTATGTATTTAGTTGATGTCCCAGGAAGGCTTCTGAGGGGAGGTGAAGTGGGGCATTGATCCAGGTTAGATGAAAGAGGAAGGGGGGGGAGATCCTGGGGGAGGGAAAAGAGGAGAAACTACATTCAGACCCACACAAATAAAAGCTCTTTGAGGATCCCAATAATTCAGAAAAATGTGAAGGGGTCCTGAGAGCTGCTGTTATACACTGAACTACCCACATATAAGAAACTTAGAATATACTAAAAGGATCACTTAGACATAATTGGAAATATTCAGAAATCTGACCAACTATAAGGAACAACCACTGGTATCACAAAGTGTGTGGGAAAAAGGGACTATGGAAGAAGTGATGTAAGAGGCAGCAACTATAATGACCAATCATGGTTGTCAACATGACTATATCTGGAATTAACTAAAACCCAGGCAGTGCACACACCTGTGAGAGATTTTCCTTGGTTAAGGCTGAAGACCCACGCTACATCTGGGCCACACCTTCTGGTGGCAGCCCACATAAAGGACATGGAAGAAGGAAGCTTTTAGTTTTTGCTGTTGCCCTCACTCTGGCTGAAAAATTCATCTATCCTGCTGCTGAGATGCCCTTCACTGGTATTACCTAATTTTTAAAACTCCAACACAGACTGAAAAACAGTTGTTCTCTAGTACTTCTCTGGGACTCCTGAAAATTCCAGTCTCATGGACTGAAAAACTACTGGATCCTTGGCTTTTCCATCAAGAGACAGCCATTTGTTGGACTACTCAGACCACTGCCTGTAAGCCACGCTAATTAAAAAAATAAGTGTGCACACATATATATTATATAATAATTATATATACTATATATAATCCAACCAAGGAAATACTGCTTTATATATAATAATAAATATAAGCCAACCAAGGAAAATTCCTCACAGGTATGCCCAGCTGCCTGCAATTTCATATATGTGTATATATGCATGTATGTATATATATATACATGTATAAATCCATGTTCATTCTATTAAACTACTCCATTAGAGAGCCCTGATTAATACAGCAATCAACTACCACATAAGAATCTTGTTAGAGTTCTAAAGCAAACTTTGAAAGATATGATTGGAGAAAACTAAACAGTAACAAGTACTTCATGACATCAAATAATTATTATTTTTAATTTTAAAGGTGTATTGAGTTACTATATTTAAAGAGGTCTTTAAATTTTTCTATATGAAAAGATATAAAATTCTTATATTTATACATACATGCATACACATATAAAAAAATTTATAAATAATACAATACATACCCACCTATGATTTACTTGACAACAAGCCAAGGGTAAGGGCTAGGGAGTGGAGACGGAGGGTTCAACAGCGTGAACTGGCTGCTGTAACTAGATCATGACAGCATTTACTAGATTTTATCTCACCATGGAGACAGGCATGTTTAAGAAAATAAAATAATTTTTAAAATTCATATAAAGCAGATGAAAAATAAGCTCAAACACAATGCTTTAGAATATACTTTTGTCTCCATAAAATAGCAGGTAAAGGCTTAAATTGAAGATATTTGGGTTCCCAGAAAACATGACAATGTACCCTTGAAAGTATTAAGTATGGCTACCCAAAGCATCCCTGTCTCAAAGTCAAACAATGGTAAATCTCACATCTCAGTCAGTGTCTAGTTTCTAAGGGGTATACATAGTTAAAAGTGAAACGCGAAACGTAATGAAGAATGAGTGAGCAACAATCCAGTAAAACCTCTTTATAAAATCCTAAAGAAATCTCAACTTTCAATCAGGTTTGGAGCCCTAACAGTTAAGATAAAGTTTCAAAAACTCCTTGCTAACCTCTTGGGGAAAATTCAGGGCTAAAATTAATGCTGTCCTCCCACAAATAGACAGCTTACTGGCTTATAGTTACCTAGGAAATCTGAACAATCAACGTTCAGGTTCTGGTACTTTCATAAATTAATTCTGAACCAACAGCTGGTAGTCTTTAACACCCTAGAGGACCAATTATCACATCGCTTCAGAGAGGTATTAGCTTTGTGCTGCAGTAGGCTGTCTATTTTTAATTTCTCCAAAGCACCCAGGAAAATCCCAAAACAACTAAATATTCTGGGGGAGGGCAGCACACTGAGCACTGACTGACTTCACCTCAAGGTCTCCTTAAGGCCATTTTTCTATTTGCTCACACCCACACTCCAGTCATTTCTGTGGGTGGTCCACACTACCCTGATCCCCCCACCTCAGCTCACACCTTTTCCCTCCTCTTCTAGTTAGAAAAAGCCCATCCAGCTTTCAAAATGCTCTTCCAGCCAGATGGTAAAGCATGTCTATAATCCCAGCATATATGTAGTCAAAACACTCATGAATATAAACTAAAAAGAAATCTTTAATTTAAAAGAAAAAAGAAGGAAGGACCCTTCAGGTGAGACCTCTGGATGCCTTCCCTAGGTTCCTGCTCTCTCCTGAGCTGCCCACCTGCCGTGTTTCCTGCTTTTCTAAGAGAGGTTTGCCATGTAGGGACTCCACCTGGTGCAATTTCCCATGGGTTATTATGGTGTTTCTTATAGCAGTTTTTTTTTTTTTCCTGTTTTCTTTGTTCTATTTTGTGCATAGTGCTGGGGACTGAAGCCAGAGCTTCCTGCAAGCTAGACAGGCTGAGGCTACACTGAGTACTCCAACACTAACCCACAACCACAACCCCCTACAGCATGCTTTATAAGCACTTTATGAAGACAATTTACTAGAAAGTGTAGAAAGAGGCCGTGCAGAGAAGATATTAAGATGGAACACTACATAAGCTTTTTATACTCAATCAAAGCCAAGTCCCTCCCAGAAAATGACAGGTTTGTGAATTAATATTTTTCCCATTTCATTGACTTCTGCTCTTACTGTTACCCTATTTAATGTTTTAGCTGCAATACTGCTTTTTGTTGTTGTATTCTATATGTTCCTATCAGGTCTAAAGGGTATTCTGTTCTCCCCTAAAAAAGAGCAGTCCCACTGACTAGGTCCAAAATAAAATCTAGGCCAAGCTCAACCTGGACCATAGGAGGTTTCTGGTGTTTACATAAGAGCCAACATTCTCAGAAACTAGTGAAAGCAGTTCCCATCTACCAAATGAGCCATTTCCCTTACCTCTGAAGGAAGGGACACAGGGATCCATCAACATACCCCTATGGTTGCCTATCAAAGCCCATGCTGCCCTCCAGAACCACTCAGTCCCTACTCAGAAGTACTTACACATTTCAAAGTCCACACTGGCCTCCCCAGGCTCCCTCCTCCCAGATACCCATCTGTTCTCTTTATAAGAACAAAGTTTTCCCTGCCCCGCTACACTCTCACAAACGGCCCTGACCACGTCCAGTCTTCTCCCTCTGCTCTCAACTCTTCCAGATCCCTCTGGATATTTTTCTCTTATTCATAATGAAGATCTTAGCCACACCACGGAATGGTCATGTTGGCAGTTTCTTTACTCTGCACCTCTTGCACACAGTTCTGAACCATAGCAATCTGAACTGTCTGTAGGTCATTTCTCAACAGTTTAGTCCTTCTGTGCTGATGTTTCTGTGATGATTTTCAAGTATGACACTGTAGCCTGACCACTTTCTTACTGTTAACTTCTAAACTTTTGAATTATAGACAAAATAATATTGCCTCATGCTGAATGAGATTTCTCTTTCAGCCACTTTAAAAGTTTTGTGACTATTTTGTTTTTAAAGTTTAATATTTCTTTGAAAAGTTTTCCTTATGCTATAAATGTTGTGAGTTGTGTTAGTTTTGGTGCTGGGGCCCAAACCCAGTGTCTTTGCATATATTAAGTATATACTCCATCACTGAACTATAGCTCCACCCTGAAATGTCCAGAATGAGAGTGTGTGCGCGCGCATGCTCCTGTACTTGTGTACACATGCATAAGGAGGCCCACAAACAACTTTTTTTTTTTTGAGACAGGGTGCTCATTGGCCTGGGCACAGTGTGTAAGCTGCTGACTGGTTAGTAAGCCCCACGGAGCTGTCCGTCTCTACTTCCCCAATGCTGGATTTAAAGCATATACCACAATCTCTGGATTTTTTTTTTTTTAATGTGGTCCCGGGGATGAGACTCAAGTCCTCAAGCACTTTGCTGACTGAGCTATGTCTCTAGCTCCTGAAGTGTCCATTTTTGAGAGAATAGTATTAATGCCATTATTATATTTCTATTGCATATTAAAATTGGATAGTGAGATATTGATGGATTAACCATCCATCAATAGATACACATAGCAATGAAAAGTAGATTTCTTCCCATACAATGATCTTTTGTCTTGAATTGTTTCATCTTACTACTGTTTTTGTTGTCTGTTGTTCTGTTGTTTGTTGTCTTGCTATGCTGGCCAAGAGGAACCCCTCACCCTAGCCTCCCAAGTAGCAAGGCCTACAGGTCCACACTACCACACCTGATTCCTACCTTAGTTTTAGTGTTTGCATGGTGTATCCTTTCCTGTTTCTCTATCTTAAGCTTTGTAGTGACACTGTCTTAGATACTGTCTTAGATATATCTTTTATATAACAGGCACTTTCAATGTAGCCACATTTACTATGATTACTGGTGTGTCTGTATTTCCTGTCTGACAGTCAGCTCTAGCCACTATGATTTCTTTCCTTCCTTATTCACCCCAGCTATGTCTGTGAACTGCTCAGTCCATGATCAGCTTCCTTTCCTTCCAACGGTTTGGTCTTTCTGGGTCTTTGCTGGATGTTCTGTCTATACAAGGTCTCTTCCATGTTTTCCCTTTACCATGCTATACAAAAATAGCCAGTTGTACCTTAACTGATTTTATTTATTGAATTTACTGGGTTTACGTTTGTTTCCCTCATTATGAACTCCAGGACAACACAGCTGTCTGTCTTATGCATTCACTGTAGGCTGGCAATACTTTAAAACTGAAGTATTATGGGTTGGGTTTTTGTTTTTGAGGTTCATGAACCAAACTGGATTTAAATTTAAGGCATTTTATGGCATATGGAACAGCAGAGTAAGAATATGTGAGTTCTCATAAAAGGAATATTTATTTAAAAACTGTGATCTGTTTATAGAATATCAGCTTTAAAGACTACTGTATTTCTAAGCACTGTTTTTAAGTAATCACTACATCTTAAACAGTAAAGGGAATCATTGTAGGTTTTTTTAAGTTGGTAAATAAGGCAATTCAATTTTAAAAATGGGATAAGAATTCAATTTCAAAAGGAAAATATGAAGGTTTGTTTTTTTTTTTTAAGTATCAAATTCTGTCACTACTAATTAAATTATTTCCTGATTCCCATTTTGGGCAAAAAGTTCATTTCAAAAAAAAAAGCAACTGCCTTGACAGAAGCAAGGAGGGCATTTTTATATAATTTCCATAATTAAATACTGCTTGTCTGGACTCAGAAAGCCTCTCTCTGAGGTTGCTGAGGTAAACATGTTATTCAGCCTCACAGATGCATCTCCTAAGCTTGCTAACACTGTCCAGGCAGTCGTCCTCAATGCAGAGTGGCTCTGCTGCTTTAGAGGTTTATAGACATTCTCCACGTTCCATCTGATTCTTGACATTTCCAATTAAAGTGTGAGAGACTCAAAAGGGGGTTAAAATTTAAAAAAATCAAACACTGTTAACAAAATGTTAGCACACTTATCTTTGAACTATGGTACCCAATTAAAAAAATAATGATTCACTGGAGTCTGAGAATCTTCTAGGTCAGACCTTCACAGCTTAGTAGAAGCAGAAGGACAGGCTGAAACAGCACTTGGTGCCGCCCTCAGAGACTCTAGCTCAGTATCTCCGGGTTGGCTGCTCGAATGGGGACCACGCTGTGTGCCATCTTTTAGACCACCATTCCAAATCCTTGCCTTAGGATTGTGGTTAAGGGCTATAATCCAAGGTGTCAGAGGCAGCTTTCACATGATCTTTAGCAATATTTCATGTACATCCTAATTCCATCTTGTTTCATTACTCAAATATGAAATGCCCTTCAAGAATTTTAAAGAACAAATTTTCAGGAGCCTGGAGAAAACAGCTTAGCAGTTAAGTGTGTGTTTGTGTGTGTGTGTAACATGAGTTCATTTCCCAGCACCCACATCAGGTGGAGTTGGTATTCTAACTCCAGGGCATCTGATGCCCTATTCTAGCCTCTGCAGACAATGTATTCATGAGCACATACTCTCACACAGCTCCACACATAAACACATAAACAAGTCTTTTTTTAAATTGGAATTCTCAAGCGGCAAGATGGCTCAGTAGATGAAGGCACTTGCTACCAGGCCTATGTACTTGAATTGGATCCCAGGGAGCCTACATGGTAGAAGGAAAGAACTCATACCCCTTAACTGTCCTGACCTGCAAATGCATACTGTGGCATGTGTGTGTATCTTCAATGAAATCTTTTGGCATTCTGAAGGTAAAAACAGAAATTTATATCAGGACAGTTTGGCTCATCATATATAAATCCAAACTTGGATTTGGAGCAAAAGCCCTAGTCATAAGCATCTCTAAGTGTGAGATAGGTTGGACTGTTTATAGAAAACAGTGAAGCTGGCCAGATAAGTCAGGAACAGGAAAAGCCATGCTCAAACAGGGAGATGCCACTGAGCCCAAATAACCATCATCTAGTAGTAACAAGGCGTGTGGCCAGATCTTCCAAGTTTCCGGACAAGCTGGGAATATAGCATTTTATATAAAATCTCTCAAGTTTTAAACCCAGCCAGTGAGTTTAAATTCTATAATATTATCCAGGAGTCACAGAGTGTATGCTGGCCGGATGCTGCTCCAGCCTTTGGATTAAGAGTCTTGGGTGCAGGACAGATTAGACAGGGCTAACCTATTCACTTATGGGATCCAACTCCACTAGCCATCACCTTCTTCCAATAAAGTACTCTCTGGGGACCAGTGGAAGCCTTCCTGTAGAAAGAGCCTGCCCATCAAACCAAACTCTCTGCCAATGACTCACTCAGCTTAAGAAAACCAGGGCAAAGATGAAGGAACTCTTCATACTCTACAACCACTGACCTAGGAATGCTGACAGCACCTGAGAGACTGGAATCTCAAAACTACTATTTCTATGGTGTCTGAAAATGAAAAAACAGACAAATGCACAGACTTAGTGCTATTATGTAATGTATGGCAACAGCCATGTGATCTTCTGGCTGGAATTCAGACAGACTTGCTTAAAGAACCACTAAACTTTACAAATCAATTGAAGACAACTCCACAGGCAACATGAAGGAGCAAGTGGCACATCTCAATGCTTATGGATTACTCTGCCTCACAACAGCAGACAGAGCTGTAAGAAGCAGTTACCATCAACCCAAAGACTGGGAAAGGCAATGGCAGCAGGCCTGCCCCTATTTGTGGCCTCCTTTGCAGAGTAAAAAACACTGTACCCAAGTTCCTCCTGCTGCATGCTAAGAGAGGCACCAGAATACAAGTTTCAAAGTATAAAGTACATCAAGGCACCTCTAGCCAAGGGATTCCCATGTCACTCAAGAGGAAAAGCTAAAGTCTCTGACTTAGGATCTTTGTATCAGTCACTTTGTGTGCCTGAAAAGCTGTTCCTCTGGAGATTTACATGGTTCACATCCTCATTCTCTTACCTATGCTCTACTTTTCCTTCAATACCCAATTCTTGAAAGGTATACACATGCACATGCTATACAAACACAAACACACGAGTACAAACACATACACACCGCACACACACCACACATACGCACACTACACACACCCTTCTCTCTCCTAACCCAGGTGCTTTGCATTTTCTACAATACCACCATCAGACATACTAAATGTTTCACTTATATTCTTCATAAAGAATGACATCTCCATGAGCGATGGTTTTCACCTGCCTGTTTCCTTCTACAGGCCTCTACAATAGGGCCAAGCACATGATAGTACTCAAAAACCACCATCTTGATAAATGAGTAAACAGACTATCAATAAAGCAAATAAAGCTGGACTTTGGCACAGGTCCAATGTCTAAGTTAACTCAGATAAGTCATTCTGGTCTTCAAAAAACCTTCATCCTTCGTTGTATAAAATTTTATGACAGCACAGATGAAGTTATAAAAGGACAGCACCACGTCTGTATCAGTCAGCAGTTAGTGGAAAGAAGGACCAGATATGTCCCTTAGAGCTCAAAGCCACTACCCAAACTAAACTCTTTTATAAGGACCAACAGAATTATGATACAACTGAATAGCCCACTTTAGAATTTAAGAATGTAGCCAGGCAATGGTAGTGCAGGCTATTAATCCCAGCACTCAGGAGGCAGAGGCAGGCAACTCTCTGTGACAAAAAGGAGGGAAACATATCCAGTTTTACATAACGAGCTCTGAAAAGGTTTAGAACAATCTTCTCAGTCTAAAAAGAATAACTGATAAAAACAAGGCTAGTGCAACCCATAAATAGAAGACTACAATCCCAAATAAACTATGAAAGATGGTTGCTTCTTCATTTGGTTATGAAATATTTCTTTTAATCATTTCAACCTAGACAAAACAGAAAATAGAAAGTGAATGGAGGATTTTTAAAGGAAAAAAAGTCAGATATCCCAGAATTTTTCAAATGTCAGTAAAAATGTCTCAAAATAGTGAGGCCCTTGGCCTTGGAGCTACTGCCAGGGCAGTTACAAGGCCTCGAACTTTGTAAGCAAATGTGCAAGGCTCAGGCTATCAACAAGTTGCCTAGACTGGATCTGTGAACTGCAAACCCTTCCCAGAAGACACAACCATTTAGTTCAGCACTACTCACAAACTCATAGTCTCCATCCTGAGGTATTTTCCAATCTGAAGAATTTTTCAGAGAGCCAGATACACTCTTGCCAAAGCTGCTGATCTGGTTTTCCCTTTCTTTTTGTTCGAAGTATTCAAGGAAAGATGGTTTTGCAGGCTGCATGGTCTCATCTCTTCCTAAAAACCAAGAAAAGCAAAAGATGAAAAGGAAGACAGACACACGTGTTGTCAGGATGCCCACAGAACTAGAGCCTCCAGGTCAAGTCTGATGTTGGATAAGGACCTCTTTATGAAAGACTCTAATGAAGTTAAAGAAAAGCACACAAGTTCTCACTCAAAATACTTCTTATGGAAATAAAGACTCCGAGGTCCCCTGTAATATATGTAAACCATTTCCCAGAGTCCTTATATCTAAACAGAAAGGGTTGGGTACTGCAATGATTCTGAGAAAACTTCAAGCAATAACTATATTATTATTGTTGTTGTTCTTTTTATTATTATTGGTTTCCTATATGTTCTTGAAATACTTAGACTGGAAATATTTCAGAAGGAAACAAAAATATCTGTTCCATTGTATTCATTAGTGTCTATAAGCATCACAGCCAACAGGGGATGATGCCGGAGGAGCCTGCTCCTTAGTAAGTTCACATTCTTGTTGAAAGAATATGCATGAAAAAAATACAAGTTAAGGACAATCCTTCAACTTGTGAAATATTGTGTAACATTCTTCTGCTACTGAGGATCAAAACCAAAGCCTTGAACATACCAGGAAAGTATCCTACCACTGAACTATACCCCTAGCCTTGGATAACTTTCTTTTCCATTTTCTTTTCACTCCTGTTTGTTTGGTTTTTTGTTTGTTTGTTTGTTGGAGGCAAGTTCAAGGTCTCCCTTTGTAACCTTGGCTGGCCTGAAATTCACTATGAAGACTAGGCTGGGCCCAAACTTGGAGATCCTTCTGCCTCTGCCTTTCAAGAGCTGGGATTAAAGGCTTGCAACCCCATGTCTGGCCCATAAATAACTTTTAAAATATTATTAAAAAGTGATTTATATGGGGTACAATATCATATGCATATCACGAGCTGAACTGGGTAAAATCATATACACAGGAGAAAAATAGACCAAAATGTTAAATGAATCTCTCAGACATTTGTCATCTTTTTTATCATCAACCATTTCAACCAATGCCAAGTTTGTCCACTTAAGATATTAACAATGCTTACTATTCTTGCTTCTAAGACCTGCCAGTCACCCAAAAAGGGCATGATGTAGTGTTGTATGTGCTCTATGTAAAACACAAGGCACTTCTTAAGTTTGCTTTGTGAGTTTTTAAGCTTCATTTTATTGCATACCAAAGTATTATGAAAACTACAATAAAGCAAAACTTGTAAAACTGTAGGACTGGATTTGCTGAGGAGACAGGAAGACATGTTCTGTGCTCAGTCCCTTCCTTTGGGAATTCAAGGGGATAGACTGGCTCTGAAACAACTGCACACTGACCCTTCACTTCATCCTACCACAAACAAGGAGAATCAGAAAACCTAGTGCCAACTAGCCTCAGGGCTGCTGAGCTAAAACAGTCAGACCATGCCAACTGTTCAAAATACTTAAGTTCCCTGCGCATTTGAAGAGAAAATCTACAAAGTCTAAACCATCACATAGCTGTTTTGGAAAAGATTACATTTGTTATGTATCTCACCCCCCAAAAAAAAAAATTAAAAAAGGAAAAAAAAAAAAAAAAAAAAAAAAACAGATAATATAAACTCTAGAGGAAAATGTGAGAATGCACTTAAAGCTCAGCTATGGCAAAGGCTTTCAAATGGTGATGAAGGAAGAAGGAAGGAGGAGGAGGAGGAGGGAGGAAGGAAAGGAGGGAGGGAGGGAGGGAGGGAGGGAGGGAGGGAGGAAGGAAGGAAGGAAGGAAGGAAGGAAGGAAGGAAGGAAGGAAGG
>NW_026586589.1:233711-244822 GCF_907164565.1 Psammomys obesus
AGGAAGGAAGGAAGGAAGGAAGGAAGGAAGGAAGGAAGGAAGGAAGGAAGACAAGCTACTTCATGTGTGTGAAGGAAGCAGCACAAATTTTAAAATTAAATAGTATAAGACACATGTTTTAAGACAAACTAAAAGGCAAATTATGGAAAGAAAATGTTTGCAACAAATACAGTAAAATGTTTTAAAGAATTTCTAAAGAAAACTGTGAAGATACTTTGTGCATTTGGGAAGATAAATAATCAATATGCAAACAATTTTTTAAAATGAAAGGAGACTCCAAAAAGGGAATAGATAGTGGATTAAAAATAAGTAGCACACACTAAGCTACAAACCACTCCATACAAAGGTTAAAAAAAAATGCTTTGGTTCACTTAGAAGAATTTAAATTAAAGCCACATGTGGTACCATTTCTTAACACTTCTACTGGCAAAACTTCAAACCTAATAATGCACTCCTGGGTAAGGCATGGGGGTCACAGTGCCTGAACCAACTGCACAGCATGCAGCCGCTGTCTTCAGACTGGCACTGAGTAAATATGAAGCGAGGAACCAGAAGCACACATGGACAGCCTGTATTGCTGAGTCTCAACTGGAGCTTTTAACATGCTTTTAAAAAGATCCTAAAAAAATAAATAAATAAATAAAATAAAAAAGATCCTGCCAAACTTTTTTGATACAAGGACACCAAAGCCACATACCCTAAGACCAGTGAGCATCCTCAGTGCAGACCTGAGTCAAATAGATAGATAGATAGATAGATAGATAGATAGATAGATAGATAGATAGATAGATGAATGAATGAATGAATGAATGAATGAATGAATGAATGAATGAATGAATGAATGCGAACTCTCTTACTGAAAAAAGGACTTAAGGGTAACAGTGAATTCCAGGTCTAAGAAAGAGCCTCCCTATTTTTAAGTAAGCAAGTACTAAGCTGCACCCATGGACCAGTACATCACACGGCCCTCATCAGAGAAGCTTCTTGCTGCAGTAGACAGTGATTAGCACAGACTGGACAGTATAGACAGCAAGAGACTCTGGGGCTCTGGCGGGAATGGGATGTCTTTATCAGAACCTCTCCCCTCAAGGCTCAGGGGTCTATGAGAAGAGGAGGGGGATATGAATTAGAATTCAAAGCTTCCCCCCTCCCCCCAAAAAAAACTATGGTTTAGGGTTAGATAATTTTTTAATCTAGTCATATATTCAGACGTAGGCTGGGAGTGAAAGTCATACCTTTCTTAGGAATTTAACTACAGTAAACAATCAGTTAAAGTTTACATACGTCAAATTACCAGAGAGGTAACGATGATTTCAGTTTGGGCAGGCATTGTCCAGGGCTGTGGTGTGGGAACCAAATCCAGGGCCCGTGCATGGCAGGTAAGCACCCTACCAGCTGAGCTATATCCCTAGCCTCCAAAGATAATTTTGGAAATAGCACAATAGACTAATTCCTAGCCTGGGGTTTTATATTGTGTGCATTTTACTACAACACTTTTTTAAAACTGAAAGCAGCAGCCCCTAAACCAGAAGGTGGAATGATTTAAACTTCTGATGCTCACTATACATAGCCAGATTTTCAATATCTTCTGTATTCCACTTCAGTGCTAATAAATCCCAGTGAGTCCCCCAGCAGTAAAACTGAATAGCCCAGCTGCTACTGTACCAGCTGACCATAGACTTAAGCCAACCAGACAAGACCAAAAGAAATACCCAAGTACAAATATTTGCTAACCTATAGAATCATGCTTTAAATAAAATAGCTGCTTTTTTAATCCACTAAATTTTTGAGTGCTTTGTTACAAAGCAAAAGCTACATGATTTAACAATCGTTTTCTCTCCTTCTCTAGCCTGTTCACTTACACACTACCTTATGTCCACAAAAAGCATTTCTCTTAGAAACCCAGATGCAAATTACTGAACATCTGGGTTTGAGGCTTTACATGATTTCATCTCAACTTCCTGACCATCACAGAAGGTAAAAACAGAGACTTGTACACACTAGGCACCTGTGCAGTGCTGCACTTAGCACGATGAATTTTCACTAACTCTTCACAGAATCTTTTAAAAGGTATTATAAATCCTGTTCTATAGATGAGATATTAGCCTAAGATTTTATAGCTATGACAACAAAGACCAATGTGAATGTCAGCTGTCAGGTTTTAAGTCTGGTGAGCTGTACCTCATCCACTGAGTTCTCTAAAACCAAAATGAAGATTCTTGATATGTTAGCTCTGCCATTAAGTTCAGTGCAGAAAGAGTGAGCCCACGGAATTTTCCCAGGAACCTTATCTTTGACCCATTCTTTCAGCAACCTTGAGCGAGATGATCAAGTGCTGGGCAGCAGCCTGTCAGAGTTGAAATGCATTAAGTTGAATCACTCCCAGCGATGAAAGGCTGGGCTGTCCTGTCCTCTGGCTCCCAGGACTTCAGCTGGTCAGGGGAAAGTCTGTTTCAACTCTTAACTAGAGTGTTTTTTCAGATGTAGCACAGGAAATGAACCAGCTGAATGGTAATACAGGAAACCTGAAGCCAGGAGAACGGACTAGGCAAAGCACATCTTGCTTTGATTCTTTTATCTGATGCAGGAAATAAATGTGCTCCTACAGCGCGGTGGCCTACTTCTCCGTAAGACCCACTTATACACTGAACGGATAATCTGTCTAAACCCACAAGCAAAGGAGGGAAATGATGAGCACCTGTTGCCTTGTCTCTATTTCTCTTGGGAAAAAAAAAATGTTACATGAAAACAGAAAGACATAATCCAAATGTTCACCAACTCATGAGCAGGCATGTGGTAGGCTGGGGGGAGATGGCTCAGTTGGTATAGTGCTTACCCCAAAAGTATTAGAGATGAGTTCAGATCCTCAGCACCCACATAAAAAGATGTATCCCAATGCTGGGGAGGAGGAAACAGGCAGATCCCTGGAGCTTACTAGCAGCCATTCTAGCCATGTCTACAAACTCAATAAATAAAATGCACTCCCAGGGTTAACCTCGGGCCTGCCCACACACTTACACCACCCCACACACACATACACAGAGATACACACTGGAACATGGATAAACCTTGAAAGAATTATACAAAACAAAAAAATGCCAAACCCAAAGAGAAGCATCCTGTCTGTATCCATTTACATTAAATATCCAGAACAGTCAAATCCATACAGACAGAAAGTAGATAAAAGGTCAGGAAGAGGTAGAGGAAGAATAAGAAGTAACTGACAATGGGAGGAGAGTTTCTTTGGTTTGGTTTTGTTTTCAAGACAGGGTTTCTCTGTGTAGCCTCCACCTGCCTCTGCCTCCCTGAATGCTGGGATTACAGATGAGCGCCACTGTCCCCAGCTGAGAGTTCCTGTGGAAGTGATCAAAATGCCTGAGATTTAATAGTCCTTACACTTGAAATACTTTGTCAACACACTAAAATCTATGAAATTGCATGCTTTAAAATGATAAACTTTATAAATTATACCCCAGTTTAAAATAATAATAATTTTAAAATTAAATACTGGTGGTGGTTGCACAACTCTGCAAACATACTAAAAGCCACTGTATACTCTAGATGAGTAAACCCCATGGTTCATAAATTATCTCAGTAACTCCCATCTTGAAATAAAGTGACAAGAGCCCTTCCTCTATGATGTGCTCTATTTCTGGGTTTCTGAAAACTATGATTAATGCCAGAAACGGGCGTGCTAAAACGGAGCTTGACTAAACACTGCAGCTCATGTCAAATTGGAGGGTCCGTTCATCCCAAACCTTCACTTTGGAATTGTCACTAACTAACCACAGCTCAGCCTTGTCTTAGTTCCCACAAAAACTTGTTCTCATCTAAGTAGTAATTAATTCTCTTAAAGTAATTTTCTTCTGGGCTCAGTGCATAAATATTTGCAAGGCAAAAACTATAGCAATACTGCAGTGCTTCCCTCTGCTTTAAAATAATATGCTATTATGTAAATGTATCAGAGAGGGTTTGATTTGTTTTTGAAATCTAACATTTATTTATATGTGGTTTCTGGTTTTCTTTTTGTTAAGGAGCATTTCTGGGTTTCAGATGTATCATTTACATAAAGTCATTATCCAAGTCTCTATATCCATAAATTTTAGATGTTCTTGAAACCACTAAGAACTGAGAGTTGTAAGATATGCTGGAGCACAGAATACTTTCTTCCTGGTTAACAGGGTGACTGCATCTGTATGAACTGACTTGTTTTCTAGACAGCGGCTCACAAGCCATCTTAATACCACGTATGGATTATAGGAGAGATCTAGCACTGGGGACAGCCATCTGAAAAGACACAACAGTTACCAATGATGATCTATCCCTTGGTACTGCAAGAATCTCCTGAGACTTGGTCTCACCTTTCCTGGCCAGAGTATCTTGGTACTCCCCCTTAACAACAGTATCAAGTTCAAATTCCTTATTGGGCGCTCAAAGTCCCTTTAAAAGCTGACCAATGTCCATATCTGCTTTAGCCAACTTCAGTATTCAATACACCCTCTTCATCTTTCTGGCTTTATATCTGCTTGGAGTATTCTTCCCTTACCGTTATTCTTAGAAAAGTTTTTACCATCCTACTCACAAATTCTTTAACCTTCTGCTGTAGCTTACCTGGCCTTTCATATCAAGTGTTTTGTTATCTTCATATGCAGAGGGCCTTTCTCCTCAGCTAATCAAATCACTACCAAGTGTCATGATCTGAGGTATGTTCTATACATGCAAAAGGCTGAAAAGAACAGTGACAGCATGTACAGCACTAAATAGTGATAGTAAGACACCACCTGACATTTTTAACCTATAAGTTCCTTGTCAAGAGTTAAGTGTTTCATTTGGTCTCTGTGCATGACACAGTTGTGACACAGGGTAAATATCTAGAAACTATCTCATGGATTGCATTGGATAATTGTTTTTAACAAATCTTGAAATTGATATTTCTTAGAGTAGACATACTTACAGAAAATCATCTACTCTTTCTTATAGACACACTTCAATATCAGAGTGGAACTCCATTCTTCTCTAAGCAAGAGCCAACTCAGAAGAGCCTGAGGTAGAGCAGAGCGCTAATGGATCAAGCTGACCTGTCTGCTTCTTATGCCCACAGCCAAAAGCCTCACTTCTGGACCCACACCTTTTTTCTCACTGCTATTGCACCGCTGTCCTCATTGGGAAAATGCAATTCCTCATGGCTATTCTTGGCTCTCCTCTGACTAATATAAGCATACTGGAGTACCTTATATTCCAAAAAATATATGCCTTGAGCCCATCACCCAGGTCACATGGCGATCTGGCCCTTTCATATCCTAGTATGTGGTCTGGCTAGGCTCTTTGGATAAATATTCAGCACCAAGCTCTGAGGTTTTGGCCTCATCCCCCCACCCCCTGCCAAAAAAAAAAAAAAAAAATCAAGAATGTTAATGGTTTCCAAAGATAAAAGTGAGCCCAACATGTGGACACAATAAGACACACTGCATAAACAATTAGGAGTTAAGTCTCCATTCTGGAAGGATGGCCTTGAGTTATTTGTGAAACTGTGAGAAAAGTTTAAGTACCAAAGTCTGCTTTTCTATTGTAGTGCTCACCCAGGAGAAAACGTCTCATAAAACACAGTTCACCACGGAGATTACCTTTCAGGGATGGAAATAAAGGCAGTCAGTAATAAATCCCACGGTGTTAAGATAAGAGTTTGAAGCCTTATAAAAGAGGGCTCAAAGAGGGCCAAAGTCTGGCATTCTTTAAATCTGCCATCTTGTATATTGAGCTGTTTAACTGGTTCTCAAAATAGCTGTCATCTTATTGCCAGGGAATTTAACACTGTGAGTGTATGTGTGTGTGTGTGCACGCGCTTGTCTTTCTCTCTGTCTGTCTCTGTGTCTCTCGTCTCTCTCTAAATGACTGTATGAATAAATAAATATAATAAATGCTTATTATGACACTTTCATCTTTGAGCATTTAGACACTAAGTATTTTCTTTGTAGCTCTTATTTTAGTTTGACAAAAAATACAAAAATTGAAGGTCAAAAGGGGAAAAAACCTCCCTAAGGAGATTCCATCTATGAGACCCAGAAATACACTCCAAGGCAAAGATTGACTCAAAAAATTATTCCACTTTTTTTTTCTTCTCTTGCCCTCCTGCAGAAATACAACTGCAAAAAAATTAAATGCTGTAACCTTTTCACTCTAGTATTTGTAACAGCCCTCAGGCTATCCAGAACCTTCCTCTGGTGTCAGTTCAGAGTGGCAGGTACATGGAAGCACCGAGTTCTGTCTGGTGAGTTTTGAAGCAACCAGAAACTGGACAATAAAACTATTGTTGTAGAAAGGAGTTTCAAAACACAGGCAGTGCTTACATTCTAATTACCATACTTGACTATCATCTAAGTCAGAGACTGACAAAGATAGCATAAGGACAATGTTCTAACAACCTCCTTCCGGCAACTGCAGGTGGACAGAACTGGGCTGTGAGTCAAGAATTTCTCTCTTACCCAGCTCTGATGAATGTGTATCCAACAATGTCAAAATGAAATCTTTTCAACAAGAACCTGGACTTTGGTTTTAAAAGAGGAAACCCAGCAACAACAGATGCCTTCAGTCACAGAGCTTCCTCAACTTATCTATGCCATTATGCTGTAAAATTCTACCTCAAAGAGATTAGTGTGGCTACTGCTCTAGGAAGCAAATTAGAATGCTGGGAACTAAGCACAATTTAAAAAAAAAATCACCATACTCCCCTCAGTTCAGAGGGTCTAAGTGAAAAGGCCTGAGTCAAGGATGAGAACTTAGTAAATACTATTTCACCTTCTACCTCCACTGAGAACAAGCCTGGAAAGGGCAGTGGCTATACATCTCATGGACATGAGGTGAAAACAAGTCCACATCATCACAGCCACCAAGCACTGAGGGGGAGAACCAGTGCTGCCAAGCTGCAGCAAGTAGGTACCATTACTTCTCAGACCTACTGTGCTTAGTGCTGTCAATCCCTCACATAGGGAAGTGCTGCCAAGCTGCACATCTGTGCCAACTCCCTTCTTCCATATGTCGCTGTTACTGCTCTTTACTTTTGTCTCTGAAAAATCAAGTATCAACAACTGGTGGAGAATGGGCAATTTAAAGGCAATCAACAAATTAAGTTAACTAGATATAAATTCCTGTACCAAACAACTAGAAAACACATATTCTTAGGTTGGCAAGATGACCTGCAGGGTAAAGGTACCTGCTATGCAAGCCCGTGGAGCTGAGTTGAATTCTCAGAATTCACAAAAGTTTTCCTCTGACTTCTACACCAGGGCTTCACGGGTCACACATGAAGAGTTTTAAAATATTTTCAAAAGGAAGAAAACAAAACCTTGCTAAATCACACAAAGGCTATTTGACAAAAATTCACAACAAACATGCCAAGCCACAAATGTCTCAAAAAGTACCAAAGAGCTATTGCCATGCAGGCATGTTCTATAACCACAATTCTCTAGCCCATCACCGGTTAAAAATTTCTTGCACTTAGTTTTAAAAACAGCACTTCTGATAATTCACAGGCACAGTAGTGCATGACTCTACCTAGAGAATTCAAGAAATAGAGGTGAGGAAATTTTAAATTTGAGGCCTGCCTGGATACATAGCAACTTCCAGACTGGCAAGGGATTCTTGGTGAACAAAATTCTGTTTCTGAAGAACAAAACAGCCCTCAGAGCTTGGCATGCAGCTACATGCAGGATGCCGGATCATTGCGCTGAGGTCCCTGGGTTCAAGGCGGCAGTACAAGGAGGAAGGGAACAAAGAGCACATGTACCATGCATACAGCAAAGTGATGCTAAGGGAAAAGCTACCAGCAATCAGACTGGTAAGCAAGAAAATAAAACCTCAAAATGGTAGGCAATGCTACACCAGCTCTGTTACAAGCACTCTAAAGCTGCAGGTAAAGATTCTTTAGTGTAAGGAGGAGCTGTTATGATTCTGTTGCACAATCAGGCTCAGTATTAAGATACTGGAAGAAATTTCTCCAAGGTGAGCAACAAGACAAGAATAGGCACTACTATTCAAACTGTATTAGAGAGCCAGATGAACCAGTAAATAAGGTGTACAGATCAAAAAGGGGGGAAACAAAGGTCATCATTCACAGACAAGGCCCTCTCAGAGGATAATGAATAAAACAATACACTGAAAAACATCAACACACTAACTAGAAAAGTAAAATAAAAGACTTGCAACCTCAGTGAAAAGACACTTGCTACAAGCCTCAGGTCGATGCTCTAAACCCTCATGGTGGGAAGAGAACGGTTGTCCTCTGACCTCCACATATGTGCAAGCTCTCTCTCTCTCTCTCTCTCTCTCTCTCTCTCACACACACACACACACACACACACACACACACACACACACATACACTCTCTAAACAAAAAGATAACTTTTGAAAATCTGAAAACAAATTTAGTAGCTTAAAAAAAAATATTTTAAGGTGCTAGGGCTGGCACCAGACAAGCACAAGAGCCTGAGTTAATCCCTGGAATGCACATACAACAGCCAGGCATTGTACAGGCATTTATTGCCAGAGAGGCTACAGACTGTCTGGACTTACCAGAAAGTCAACCAGCCCAGTAGGCCAACCAGCCCAGCCTACTTGGTGAATTCTAGGAACTAGTCTTTGGAAACACGATGAAGCTCAGCAGTTACTACTCCTTCAGAGAATTCATATTTGGTTCCCAGCATTCATATCAGGTGACTCCCAAGCACCTTAACTGCAGCTCCAGGGATCCAAGTCACTGGCTTCCTGAAGCAGTTGCTCACAAGTGAACACACCCACACATATACATATAATTTTAAATAGAAATAAAATATTTTTAAAACAGAAAATCAAGTTGGACAACTCCTGAAGAACACCACCCAAGGGTGACCAACTCTGATCTACACTTGAACACACATGTGTACACACAAACACACACAAACTACTAGCTATGTAAGTACATACCTGTAGTTGCAATACTCATAAAGCTGAAGCAAAAGGATCAAAAGCTGACACCAGCTTGAGCTATATAAAAAGGCCTCATCAAGACAGATCTGCCAGGCAGCAGTGGCACACGCCTTTAATCCCAGCATGCAGGAGGTGAATCTCTGTGAGTTTGAAACCAGCCTGGTCTACAGAGCAAGTTCCAGGACAGCCAGGGCTATACAGAGAAACCCTGCCTTGAAAACTTGGGACCCCCCCAAAAAAAAAGATAGATAAATAGACAGATATACACATACACAAGGATATAGAGCATGTCTGTAAATTAACTATAATTTTCAGAGATATGATAGGTAAATCAAGTCACCATGTTTGTTGACAGAACCAAACTATGTATTCAAAGCAATCAAGTGAAATCAACATATAATGCAAAATTTGATACACTGATCCTGAAATTGATATGAGGTAACTGTCAAAAAAATTTCAAATAGCAATCTGTATGGGGAAAAAAAAAAAAAAAGAAGGAAACTCGGAATCTATTTTAGAGAAATGGCCATGAAAGAAACATGCAAAGGTGACTGGACTACATATATATAGTTAACTGTGATGAGGAAATACGGTTTTCAAATGAAAAAATGGAGCAGATAAGTATAGCTCATAGCATAAACAGAAAGAAATTCATGACCTATATTAAAGAATATCTGTAAACGATAAAACTTTACCATTGTTTAAACATACACTACTTTTAAGATATCTGGGTATAAAGAAAGTTCTTTTGGTTTTTTGAGACTGTTTCTCTGTGTAGCCCTCGCTGTCCTAGAACTCACTCTGTAGACCAGGCTCGCCTCGAACTCAGAGATTCACCTGTCTCTGACTCCCTAGTGCTGAGATTAAAGGCTTATGCCATCACTGCCCAGCAAAATTTCCTGAAGAACAAAAATAATAATAATAATACAATATAATAATCTGATAATACGATAATCCATAATACGATAGAATAATCTGATGTCATAAAAACTACAGTTGTTAAGAATAGCTGCAAAGCTAAGGGCACAAGTCATGAGCTAAGTAAAATAATTACAAAGTACAAACCATATGCCAAAAGTCAGTGCCTAAAATATAAGGAAATTCTGCAACTCAGTAAAAGGCTATTCAGATTACCTTTTCTGCATAAATATAATCAAATTAAAATTATATATATAATTATATAAATATAATCAGATTAAAATGAGGTGCCATGCAGCTCAGCAGTGCATAGCTGGTATGTAGGAGGCCCAGAGTTCCAGTCCCTGTACTTCTAAAACCAAAATCAGAATATACCAAGCAACAAATGGTTATAAAACATCTTTAACACTTGTTTTTCTACATAGCATAACTTTTCTCCAAATCACTTCTGCACATGAGTTGTTTTGAAGTTCTATCCCATTATTTGGTTGGGACTGATGACATTTTAAAAGTTACATGTGGCACTGTGCTGAAGAACACCAAAATCAATTCCAACAAAAGTCTACTAGAAACTGGAGGAGAAAGACACTGAGGTGCTTCACCTCTGCCAACTTCTCCTAACTAAATGAAATAAAGGCCATGGCCTAGTGCTGCTGTGATGACTCAAAATACACTTAAAGGTGAGGGTAGAGAGGGTAGAGAGATGGCTGAGCAGTTACTATCACTGATTGCTCTTCCTGAGGACTGAGGTCCAATTCTCAACATCTATAGCTCACAGTAACTCCAGTTCTAAGAGATCCAATAGCCTCTTCTGAAGGCACTAGGTGTGTGTGTGCAGACATACATGTGGGCAAAACACCCAAACACATAAAATAAAATGAAATATGCATATACATATATACTTAAAGGTAAATAAATAACAGTCTTGATCCAAAATAAATCCTGTCAAAGAAAGGGTATCGGTGAACATGAATGGGACCATAATTCAATTCATAGCCTATTACATAGCTCCCTCTGCTGGCACAGAGGATGTACAACAAGCCCAATACTGACAATTCACACAAAACTTTAATTTTCATTCCTGACCAAGTGAAATTCTTTTAGGGCCCTCATTCAAAAAATAACAGAAGAGTCTGCCCTGAAGGTATTCTACAAACAACTAAAGAGAATTACCAATATGTTTTTAGGCAAGTATAATTAGCTAACATCCACTCTCCTTCAGATTTCAGCT
>NW_026586589.1:244832-247829 GCF_907164565.1 Psammomys obesus
GTGTGTGTGTGTGTGTGTGTGTGTGTGTGTGTGTGTGTGTGTGTGTATGTGAGTGAGTGTGTGTGTGTGTGTGTGTGATCTACAATACCACGTTTGGGAAATTTTCTTAATTATCTTCGATTATTTTCTTGGGCCTAGTTTTAGTAGTGGAATTTCTCGGGTCAAAGGTTTGACCTTTTCTTTTACGATTTTTTAAAAAATGTTCTGTACATAGCAAGAAGTCTGTTTATGGGTGAGTACAGGTGTCTTCAAAGTCTAGAAAGGGTATTGGATCCCATGAAGCTGGAGTACTAAGTGGGTGGCTATGAACCACCTGATGTGGGTGCTGGGAACAGAACTCAGGTCCTCGGTAAGAGGAGCAAATGTTCTTAACTGCAAGGCGATCTTCCCAGCCCCAAATATGAACTTTTTAAATGCCTGATACACAATGCATTCCAGAAGTTTTATCAATTTATGAATCTACCAATTTAGTATTACCACTCCTTTACCATCTCAGAGAAAATTAATCTGAGCCCCAAAACAGACTATTTTGCCTTTGAAAACAAGAGATTTGTGATTACCCTGCAAATCATGATCTGAAAGGTGAAGAATAGAGGAGACGCATGAGGACACTGCCCTGCAAATGTCCCTCTCAGCCACAGGAAGCCACCCTGAGCTCAAGTCACCAGGCTCTTGGTGACGCTCTTGTGTAAAGTGCACCCTCTGCTGGACCCTCCACCGACCGACCACTGTGCTACCAGGCTTGCTGCCTTTCTATGAGGAGCCCCAGTACAAGTTAACAACCTTTTATGATACTCTGACAACACCCTCAGCTCACAGCAATACTAGAACTCATTCCCTTCACTGAACTTGATGGCATCTGGGGTCAACTAAGAGATACAACTATGAGCCAGTCTGTGAGAGAAGCCTCTCCCTGATAGTGGATGGCACCATCTGACCTGACCATCAGCCCAGACTAGAGCTGTCTGAGGCAAAAACATCTTGCTTGCCAGCCTGTTCTGCTTCTCACTGGCATACTCACCCCTGTTGCTGCTACAGCCACTATCACTGCCATCCCTCACTGGCCTCATACCCCAGTTTCTTAGTCTTTCAACATGAATTAAAAACTACTGACTCTGGGAATCTTCCAGGCCTTCAGGGCCAGATTGGGACTGCTGAGACATTCAGCTTTCTGGACTGAGGAGCTCTCAGGTTCTCAGCCTCTCCAGTCTGCAGCCAGCCACTGTTGGACTATCCAGACCCTATACCTAAGCCATTCCAATAAGACCCTTTTGCTTAGGTTTAAAGCCCCAGGTCTCCTTGATCATCTTTTTGTTCTTTCTCTTTAATTATGCATATAGGCCAATTCACATAGGAGAGTACAAAGTGATAACTGAGGTGTACAAGTTCAGTTTAGCCTAAACTTTGCATCCATGTAAAGGCCTGGGTCTTCTTGGTCATCTTTTTTCCTTCCCTTCAACTCTCTAACCCCATGCTAGGCATCAAGTCTACTGCTGAGCTACGTCCTCAGCCTCCACTTAAATATTTATGGCTCTTCTTCTAATCCAGGGATCAGCAAACCAGTCCCTAGGCTAATCTAGCTTGCTGCCTACTTTGGGAAGTAAGGCTCACCTGGAACACAGCCATAGCCCGTTCACCTGTTGCTTTCACCTGCCTCTGTACCTGTGAAAGACTTGCCTCCAAGGCCTAAAGTATTTGCTCTCTGTTTCTTTACAGATGGAGAAAGTTTGCTGGCTAGTAGAAGATTTGACTAGCATGCATGGGGCCCTGGGTTTGATTCCTATGGAGGGGGCACAGGTCCTTTATCTGTGCTTAATATTTACAGGCACCCCTCTGCAAAACACACCTAGCAACCTGTTAGCAATTTAGGAGCCGAATCTACCAGAGTACATGCACTCCCTACTCTGAACAATGGAATAGGCTTTTCCCTCCCTTTGCCAATCATCAAACTTAGACAAACACTATGCAGTCATATTCTCCTGTTCAAGCACAAGACAAGAAAGGCAGATCTGGCAGGAAATAGCTTTCGATTCATGCACAACCAGGCAGCCGTGTGTCCTCAAGTGAACTTTTAGGGAGGCGGGACTCCCCTATAAACCAGATGCATTATAGAAAGAGACATGCTCAGTAGGGTAGAAATGATCATGTGAACTAATCTATCGATCAAAATAACAGAACCACCCAAAGTACTTCCCCTGGAAACCAGTCCGGCCTTCCTCTAGACTCTCAGGCAGGAACTGTACCTTCCTGCGGCCTACTCTGCAGTATTCTGACCTGTGCTTTGTCTAAATAAAGTCGCCTTGCTACTCTTCAAACAATGTGAGCTTTTACATCATTCCTGAATACAATGAAAAAAAAAAAAAAAAAAAAAAAAAAAACTGGAAACACAAGCCTACACTCCGACCACAGGCAACAGCTTGAGCCCAGAAGCTTGAGATAAACCTGGGCAACACAGAAGACTCTGTCTCGGAAGACAGGAGCATTGATTGGGTAGGGGTGGAGCTCACTGGCAGGGGCTTACCTAGCATGTGGGAGGCTCAGGGATCTAATCCCCAGGTAAGGAAAGTAAAAAAGGAGAGACAGGAAGAGTGAAGGGAGGAAAGGAGAGAGAGAAGAAAAGACACACAGCAGAGAAGAAGAGAGGGAAAGAAAAAATTTTCTGAAGACTTAAAAAAACTTTTAAATCTGCTCAATAATCTTTGATCAGCTATCAATGTCCCTTGATTAAACAGACACTTAAGATAAGTTCAGAAGCTGGGCATGGTGGTGCACACCTTTTTATGGGAGAATGGGGGATTCGAGACAGGGTTTCTCTGTGTAGCCCTAGCTATACTGGACTTGCTTTGTAGACCAGACTGGCCTCAAACTCACAGAGATCCAGCTGCCTCTGCCTCCCAAGGCTACACAGAGAAACCCTGTCTCGAAGAAACAAACGAAACAAACAAACAAACAATATATATATATATATATATATATATATATATATATATATATATA
>NW_026586589.1:247839-270483 GCF_907164565.1 Psammomys obesus
ATATATATATATATATATATATATATATATATATATATATATATACAACATTTCAAATTTCATTACATTTTGAGATGAATTGTGTCATAACAATATATATGACCTCCTCCTGGAGAACCTTTCCATGAAAACAGTCAGATGAGAGGATAGCCACTAGGGTTCACAAGCAAATTCCTTCCTGCCAGCTTTCTTCATCCCCAGCCTCCTCTTCCTCCTCACAGCCTTCCAACAAAACCTCCTACTGAGCAGCTCACTTCCTCTGAGGCACCCAAGACTAAGATGGCACAGGCTATGAGAACCCATCTCCATATCAGTTAGTGTGTCTCCTCAGAGCCTCACTTTTCATGGTTCCTTCCTCTTCCTCATCCTCCGTGTTGATCACCATGGTGCCCAGCTGTGACGGCAATGTGTCACCATGCTCAATCATAGTATTGGCTCCATCGCTCATTGTACTGGCTACTCGGACAGTGCCCATCTCATCACCAGTGGCTCGAACCATTGTGCCAGAATCCATTTCATCCTCCTCCTGCAAGTGAACAGAATCTTAACCTGAAGCTAATTTAATCAAAAGGTTTTGAATTTTCTGAATTATTGTTACTCACCTTGGGACAAATAATATTCCTGGATTTGATACCTCTCCAAGTTGTATACACACCTTGGAAGCTGAAAAGCTCTTATTTACTAGTTATGACCATAAAGTCACTCTGTGACAGCTGCATATCTCATCTAAAGCAGCTTCCTCCTTCTCCCTTCTCATCTGACTTCTAGCACAGACCTAAGAAGCTGACACAAGTACCCTTGGAATCTCAAAATCCTGGGTGACTCCAGAATAAAGTATGAAAATTTTAGAAGACCTTGGGAAGACCAAGTCTCCAACTCAGAGATGTCTGTCCATCTGTCCACCCCACCCCCCAATAAATACATAAATTGGATCTTCAGGGGCAAAATAATAAAATGTGTTTTAAGAAACAGTGAGCAATGAGCAAGCAAAGACCTAGCAACATAGTGTCCAGCAACACTGAATGAGATCCAGGACAAAGTGCTATTAGAGTCTCAAGCTCCAGCCTGACGCACCTATCTCACTTCTGTGGCATTCATGACCTAACAAGCATTTACTCCTGAATCCCACCACAATGCCTGCCACTCACTGAGTTTTCATCCTCTTCCTGGTCCACTTCCCTCTGCTGGGCTTCCTGGCGCTTCAGTTTCACATCCATGGCTTCGTTTATTAAGTCTCGCAATATTGATACTCCTTTGGCACTCTTGACGAATGGGTGCTTAAGTAAGAAAATAGAGAACAAGTTAAACCATCTTTTGCTTGTTTCCCAAGAGAGGGTTTCTCTGTGTAGTCCTGGCTGTCCTGGAACTTGCTCTGTAGACCAGGCTAACCTCCAATGAGATCCTTCTACCTCTGCCTCCCAAGTGCTGGGATTAATATACCACCATCCGGCCACAATTTTTACTTTAAAACAGTGCATGGCACATAGTAGAAATCTGGCAATCTTTGTCATATAAATCAGTGGATCTAATTTTTCTCTTCAAACCTGGGTAAACTAAGCCACACTCACTTCACAACTCTAAGGAGACAAATGACCAAGTGGACCTGTGCCATTTCTGTCTCATCTAGAGCTTCTTTTGTCTTTATTTCATTGAGAGTCTGTCTCCCCTATATCAGTTCCAGCATCTTAATTCAGGTGCAGGCCTGAGGGCAGGCTTCTTTACCATCCAAGATATCTTATCTGGCACTTTTTATGTTTTCTGTCTTTGTGGAGCAACAAGAAGCCCTGGTAGTTAACGTTACATCTAGAAAGTTACCTATACATCCAAACTTACTGATAGTACCCACATTTCATCCTTGGAGAGATAGTGCATCCCTGTCCCTAATTGCCAACAGGGTCTACGTCTCCAAACCTTTGCTAAGTACTCTAATGACTGAAAGGTTCTTCAGCATCTGGTGGAAACCACAGAAGACTCTTCCATAAACCTCTGTCATCACTCACCCAGGCAGATTTGTTAATACACTCAGAGGAGCCAGGTTGTTAGCAGGATATCACATGACCTTGTTCTCTGTGTTTGCAAAGTATTCCACTCTTACACGCACATCTGGCCTGTTATGACTTAACATCAGTCTTGAGCTATTACCACCCACTCATCTTCCTGGTGGTAGAAATGTTTCTGAGGTTCTTACCGCTCTTAAAATCTAAACTCACATGCAATGCACTTCCTCCTATTACTGCTCCATTCTGCAAGTTAAGTATTTTTATGTCCTTCCATTTCAATAGCTTTAAACCTCTCTTGTGGCACCGAATGTCTTATACCTCATTATTGTCCCCAAAGTGACTTAGCAGTGCATGAATGGCTTGGAGAGCTGACTTATACCTGCAGGAGCTGTGTGGCTGTGGCTCTCTGCTCAGGGCTTTTTACCAGACACTGCTTCACAAAATCCATGAAGTTGTCCGACCATAGCTCTGGCTTACGGAATGTGGGAGGAGGATTTGTAGGAATCATGAATATTGCCTAGATTTAAAAAAAAATTAGGCAAAATGAAAATGACACTCCAATACAAACAACTATAATTGCTTGGTAAAACGATTTTTCACTTATACAAATATAGCATGTCCACTGGAGCATATCAACCATAGAATCTGGTAACTGCTCTCCTTCCCTTTCCCTTGCTCACACGCAGTACTGTTCTAAACATTACACTGTCAAAAATAAAACCTTTCCTGTGTGTGTATGAGAGAGAGAGAGAGATAAAGATGCAAGCGTAGTATTGTACATGTCCGTGCAGGTGGGGTACAAGTACATGTATGTGTGTGTGTGTATGCATGCAATGGCAGCCAAGGATCAACATCAAGGGTCACTCGTGAGTGGGGCCGTAGCTTAGTGTTAGAGTAGTTGCCTCACAAAAATTAAACTCTAGGTTCAGTCCTTATTACTAACAAAACAAGAGTGTTATTTCTCAACAACCATCTTGTTTTTGAGTCTTGCTGAGACCTGGAGCTCAATGATGAGGTTAGGCTGCTCATCAAGCCCCAAAACTCTATCTGAGTTTCTCTGCCAGGGCTGGCATTATAAAGATACATCATCACACCTAGCTTTTTCTGTAGGTGCTAGAGAATGAACTCAAATCCTCAGGCTTGCAAGACAAACACTTAAGTGAAACATCTCTTCAGCCTCAAACAAGTTTGGGCCAAAGGGCAACCATACCACATTGGTTTCAACCTGGAAAGAGACCACCTATGAGAATCTGTACTCCAAAGACAACTTTAGCCTCATAGTTGTTCAACTTTCCTCCTTCAGAGCCACCAATGAACATCAGCAATGACAGTAATGAGATCGTCAACCAGAAGTCCTTAAAGTCACAAAGGAGTTTTCAGTCTCAACCTACAGCAAATGATTTTTTTAAATCTGTGTGTGTGTGAGAAAGAGAGAAAGAGAGGAGGAGGGAGAGAATGTATACATGGTGAAGAAAAAAGAGTAAGTGTGGTACTAGGGATGAATGGAGGCCTTGGATGCCAAGTAGGAGCTCTACCACTAAGCTATCTTTACCCTCAAATCATCACTCTGCAGGAAAGAAAAACTAAAAATCAAGCTACTGTAATAAAGTACATTTAAATTCTACATTAAAAGACCAAGGTTATTACTTATTTCATTAGGGCTGGAGAGACTGTTCAACAGTATCACATACTGCTTTTGCAGAGGACCTGAATTCTGTTCCCAGCATCAATGTCAGGCAGTTCACACCACTTGTAAATCTAGCTTCAAGGAATCTGACACCCTCTTTGGCCTCCAAAGTTAGCACACAATTAAAATAATAAATCTTTTTAAATGACTATTAACTGTTGAATTTTAAATAATGGAAACCCCCACCCCCACTTTATGAAAAATAAAACTCTTTGCATTAAACAGTTTAAATACTCTTTTGTTTGTCTGTTTTGTTTTTCAAGACAGGGTTTCTCTGTGTAGCCCTGGCTGTCCTGGAACTTGCTCTGTAGACCAGGCTGGCCTAGAACTCAGGGACCTGCCTCTGCCCCCAAGTGCTGGGGTTAAAGGCACCACCACTACTAGCTTTCTTAAACCGTACTCTTTAAATTTAAAGGTTTAACCATGCAAATGCTCCACTCCCTGCCTCTTTAGTCTCACAAAAAAGAAAGGAATTTGTCTTTGGACATATGAGTACTTTTTTTAAAATAGCTCAAGTCTTTTGGTGAAAGAATGAATGAATTAAAGACCAAAAAGAACTGGTCCGGGAGGCCTGAAAAGGCTGTGAAGTCTCTGTGGGGTGGGGTCTTTCAACAGAGCTGCGTGTACTTGGAATGGGTAAAGCCTAGGAACTCCTTAGGGTATCAGCACTGAGACAGTCTGAGGGGAGGTGCAGCTTGTGAGTCTTAATGCCTAGGCAGCTGTAGGCTGCAGAACACAGTCACAAGACAGGCTCTGCAGACTCACAAACCAAAATACAGAGTTCAAGCATGAAAAAGATAATATATGAACCAAAATGGTTCATAGTGATGTAAGTGCAGAAACACACTGAAGAAAACACTGTAACAGTGGCATCTGACACTTGGGGCACCCAATGGGGAGTCACAGAGCATGATTAAATAGCAAGCCCATATGTTTACAAAGCTACAAACGTGGTACCTGAGTTATTAAAAGATATATATATAACAGGTAAGTCAACTTACACATTTCTATAGCCTACACCCTTCAAGGAGACAATCAAGACATACACTCTAGAGCAGAGAATGAACTACATTCAAATTAATTATTGACTACATCTAATGCCAGGGGAAGAACATCACCTACAGTAAGTATTTATCACTATATAAATTAGTTCATTTCCTGTTTGGAATGCAATCAAGGAAGTTGCCAAATTGCTTTCTCCTGGTAACCAGTAACTAAATACCCAACAGGCTTTCTGTCTCCTTACCCTCATTGGATGGATATCAGCATATGGAGGCTTTCCTTCAGCCATTTCTATGGCAGTTATTCCCAGGGACCAGATGTCCGCCACGCAGTTGTACCCAATCTCCTGAATAACTTCAGGAGCCATCCAAAATGGTGTTCCTATCACTGTATTCCTCTTTGCCATGGTATCCTAGACATGAGACATGAGACAAGTCACTAAAGAATATCAAATGAACAAGAAATGTCAAGATTCTCAATCAATCATTAAAATTAAAAGATTTAAACCAATACTGATAAAATCATAGGAAATTAGCAACCGGATCACTGGAACATGACATAGTACAACCTCACAAGCGGGCACTATTTAGTAAACTTTTAAACATTCATACTTACCTATCCAAGTATCATTCTAGAAATCTACCTTACACACAAGGACCTCAAAACATGCACACAGATTGCAAAAGATTTGTAGTAAGAGAAGACAGACCAACTAAAGTGACTAAGCTAGGTACCTTAATTCCAACTACTAGGGAGGGCCACTTGAACAATGGAGTTCAAGATCAGGTTGAAAATACTGTGATACTCCATATCAATAAATATATTTTTAAATCACTTAACACTTGTAACTTGAGTTATATAATAATTAAAAATAACTTTTTTAATTGACACACAAGTACCTAACATTTGTAATAACCTGAGTCCTCAGGGAGATGAGGTAAAAAGATCACTGAGCGAATTCAGGGCAACCTGTACACAGTAAGTTCTAGAATGGCCAGGGCCCTAGAACGAAACCTAGTCTCAAAAACATAAATAAGTAAAAGCCAGCCATGGTATCACAAGCCTTTAATTCCAGTACCCAAGAGGCAGAAGGAAATGGATCTTTGTGCATGCTTTCTAAGGCTATCCTGGTCTACACAGCAAATTCCAGGACAGCCAGAGCTACCTAATGACACTCTATCTCAAAAAGAAAAATAAGTACGTATTACAAAAGATATTTATATAGTGAAAGACAACATTAAAAACTTTCTAAAGAGGGGCTGGAGAGATGGTTCAGAGATTAAGAGCACTGGCTACTCTTCTAGAGGTCATGAGTTCAATTCCCAGCAACCACATGGTGGCTCACCACCTATGATGAGATCTGGTGCCCTCTTCTGGCCTGCAGGTATACATGCAAAACACAACATTGTATAAATGATAAATAAATAAATCTTTAAAAAAAATTCTCTAAAGAAGCAAGCATGCTGAACACTCACATATAACCCACACACATGAAAGACAAAAGCCAAAGGATCTTAAGTTTGAACTAGCCAGGACTATACAGCAAGCCCTTATTTCAAATGGAAATAGGTATAGAAAATAGGTAAGCTACTGCAACACCAAAACAAACAAACAAACAAAAGTTTACAAAATAATGGAAACAGCTTTACTTCTGTAAAAACAAAATAATGATGACGACGATGTGACAACCAGCAAACAGAACCGCCCGCCCTAGGGTAGCAGAAGAGCAGCCTCCAGGGAAAAGCAGCACTATTGACAGCAGTCACGTGTCGGAGGCAGCATCTCTGATTTGTTTTCTGTTTCAGCCTATGTGACACTCATGTGCAATTAGAAAGATCATTTTAAAGCTTCGGTATTAGACAGCAGTAGCAAGTTTTCCCTGTGGTGCGAAGAAGGGTGTGTGGTACTTACAGCACGCTACACTGACAAGCGTGTGCACACTTTACCAGAATGGCCTGGCCCCACTGAGAGCCTTGCTACAACTCACACCTTACAGAGAGGACTGTCAATCACAGCAAAGATGCAAAAGAACCTCCCATCCCTATTCCCGCGCTCCTGAAGTGCCTGTGACTTAGGTGACACCAGTCAGGAGCAACAACTGGTGTCACCTAAGTGACACTTCTGAACTAATCTCGCACTGCCCAGCATATATAAAAAGCCAACAAAGGAAACAACTTGGGCTTGATCATGTCCTTGCCTCTGAAACCTCAAACTTTCTGGGATGTTTTCAAATAGTGATTCCCAAAGTTGTTTTTACTGGAGGACTTAAACCAGAAATAGATACTTCCATAACAAAAAAATGTTTTGAAGATAAGTGACCAGTGTATCTACCCTAACCTCCAGTTAGATCTACATTAGCGTGTTACTCAGTACAACAGAGCAACAGACAAGTGAAGTCCAGAAAGAAACTGTGCCACATACAGCTATATATGCACACAATCAAAAGCCAGTCAGCTCCATATGGCACACAGACAACTTGAAATGCTTTCACAAACTAGCATGCAAGGGACAGAATATTCCCACACTACAAAGCACTGGCTAAGTGTAGTAGCACACACCTTTAAAGCCAGCATTTGAAGGTAGAGGCAGGAAAATCTCTTTGAGTTCAAGGCCAACCTGGTCTATATCAAAGATCTAGACCAGACAGTACTACGTAATGATAATATGTCTCCAAAAAAGAAAAAAAACTAAATCTATAAAAGTCTAAAGTTAAATTCTACCTTATACTTTCACCAAATTAAGTTCAAAGAAGTTAATCCCCAAATATAAAAAGACAAAACCCAGACGAATTCTGCAAGTATAGATGAACTGTTATATGATGCTGGAACAGAACACCAAAGACAAAAATCCAACGGGGGGTGTATATGTGTGTTCATGTGTGTGTGTGTGGAGAGAGAGTCACTAAGGGGCAAAGAGATGCTCAGTGATTAAGAGCACCTCCCTGGCCTTCTGGAGGATTCAAATTTCTCTCCATGTGGAATGTCTCAACCACGTATGTAACTCCAGCTCCAGGAGATCCCAAGCCTTCTTCCAGCCTCCACAGGTACCTGCACTTACACACACAAATAATCTTTAAAATAGAAATTTGAGATTTCTGTGGGTTTTTCTTGTTGTTATTTTGTTTTTGTTTTTTGAGACAGGGTTTCTCTGTGTAACCCCGGCAGACCCGGAACACACTCTGTAGACCAGGTTAGCCTTGAACTCAGAGATCTGCCTGCCTCTGCCTCCCAAATGCACGGACTAAAGGTGCGCACCACCACTACCCAGCAAGACATCTGTGTTTTTAAGCCCATCTCAAAATAGAAGACAACTAGGAGAGATGACTGTTTCAACCATGGAAGATGGGTAAAAATTTAACAGTGTCTAATTTCTCTCTCTCTCTCTCTCTCTCTCTCTCTCTCTCTGTGTGTGTGTGTGTGTGTGTGTGTGTGTGCGTGTATCTGAGTGTGCCCAACTCAGATACACCCTCTGGAGACAGAGGCAGAAAGACTGACACAATTTTAAAACCAGGCCAACCTCAGGAGGGAAGGAATTCCAGAGTGATGAAGCATGTACTTGGGAGGCAGAGGCAGGGGTCTATGAGTTTCACAGGCCACACAGAGATACACAGTAAGACCATGATAATTAAATAAATAGGCATTATTCTAAGGACAAAATCAAAGAAATGCTAAAACAAACCTTAAGCATCCTGATATTGACCACAGAAGGACCTTGTGGCAGTGGGAACTTAGAAGCCAATGTCAGTGAGCACCCACTATGTAAGAGGGGAAGGAGCTGCATCAGAAAGTGAGCATGAGAGCTAATCCTGTGCTGCTATAAAGCAGGAGGCTGAGACAGAGGGATGGAGCCTAACACCAGCCTGAGTTACAGAAGACTGTCTCCATAACAAAAAAAGAAACTAATTACAGATTCCTGTTAAAGATTACAGACTGAACAAATACTTTTTTTTTTCATTTCTTCCCCAAACTGTCTAAAAATGCAAAGCAAACCACAGAATTCTGTAAGCTGGGAAACAAATGGCTGAATGGTAACTAACCGAACAGGCAATCAAATGGACATATGAGTCGGTCACTGGGAAAACTGAAAAACACCCAAATTCCAACACAAACCCTTCCAAACGGCTTAGAAACCACTGGCTGTAAGTGAATGGTACAAGTGGACCTCAGAACAGCAATGCTGGCTGGAGAGATTCTGAAGAAGGATTCAGAAAGCCAGTCACTGGCACAGGCATTAAATCACAGCATTCAGTACACTGAAGCAAGGGGACCAAGAGTTCCAAGACAGCTAAAGCTATCCTGCAAAACTTTCTCACAAAAATAAGTGAACGTATATAAAGAAAGGACACTAGAGAATGGCTTGGTCATTAAGAGCACTTCTTACTCTGTCAGAGGACCTGAGTTTGTTTCCCAGCACCCCATCAGGCAGCTCGCAAATGGCTGTGACTATAACCCATGTGGCTCCTCTGACTGCCCCAAGGGCACCTACACTCGCGCACATGCCCACACAGACACACAAACATACACATAAACAAAAGTAATAAAGATAAGCTGGCTATCATGGTACACACTTTTAGTCCTTGCTCTTGGGAGGCAAAGGCAGGCCAGTGTCTCTGAGTTCGAGGTCAGCCTGGTCTATATAGCAAGCTCCAGGCCAGCCTTGCTACATGGTGAGACCCTCTCTCAAAGAATTTTTAAAAAATAATAATAAAACATTTTTTAAAAATAAACTATATAAAATGAAGCTGCTCCCACAGGAAGCACTGGGGGGGAGCACTGTGAGGCAAGAACAATGTTAGCATTTCTGTGCTCAGTCACCATCACCACCACATCCCAGAAGGCAGCCAGCAGGCCTGCAGCCTTTGGTAGGACAGCCACAGGAGACCCTGACTTAACAGCGCTGGAAGCCCAGCCAGTTCATTATAAGCTATGGTCATACTTTGAGTCAAAAAACAAACAAACCAACAAAAATCTTTTTGTCTTTCATTTCTTTAGCAAAACAATACATGTTCACTGCAAATGTTTGAGTGGTTTTGGGTGGGGGGAGGTGCCATAGGAATCCTCAGGTGCCTGAGGAGCTGAGCTCTAACCCAGTGAAAGCTAGGCTTGACAGCCCATCTGTAAGCCCTATGTACCTACTAGAAGATGGGAGGTGGAACACAAGAGAACTTCTGGGATATGCACCACAAACAACAAAACAAACCCTGTCTCAAGCAACATGAAAGGCAAGGACTGAAGCCTGGGTTATTCTCTGAACCCCACATGCTTGCCTCACCATAGGATGCAGGCATCCACACTGTAGTCTCTCTCTTCCTCTCTCTCGCGCACGCTCTCTCACACACACACTTTTTAAAAATGAAAACTAGCAATAAACAAGCTCAGTGACAATGTAGGCCACAATATATAAAAATCAACTATACTCCCATATAGTAACAATGAATAATTTGAAAACAATGAGTGTTCCAGTTAAAATAGTATCAAAAAGAACAAACTACTGAAGAATAAACTAACCAAATTAATGCAAAATATGTAAATACATACCATACAAATGATATAATATTGATGAACAATCAAAGACCTAAGGCAAATGCAAAAACATCTTGGATCTATGGATCAGATGACCTAATAGTAAGATGATAATATTTTCTTTTTTTTTTTTTTTAAAGATGTATTTGTTTATTATTTATACAATGTTCTGCCTGCTTGTATGCCTGCAGGCCAGAAGATAGCACCAGATCTCATTCTAGATGGTTGTGAGCCACCAAGTGGTTGCTGGAAACTGAACTCAGGACCTTTGGAAGAACAGCCAGTGCTCTTAACCTCTGAGCCATCTCTCCAGCCCTAAAATGGCAATATTTTCAAGACTGGCTCACAACTCAATACAGCGTTCCAAAATCCCAATGATCTCTTTTGCAAAACTAACCTACTAATCTGAAATTCAGGAGAAACATAAGATCCCCAAAGAGAAAAACAATCTTGAAAGAGGACAAAGTTGAAGGTCTCACATTTAACCAAAGCTGTAAAGTCAAGACAGTGGAGAATCGACATAATGACCTACCCATAGGCCAACAGAATACAACCAAGGTCCCAGAAATAAGCCCATACTTGACTTTCATCAAGTACCAATACATAATTAAACAGAAGAAAAACTAAAGGCTTATCAACAAATGGTTAAAGTAAGTTGTCAATGATCAATTATAAATACACAAAAGAACGTATCTGGATACCTACCCTCATGGCATGAAAATTAACTCAGACCTCAAAGCAAATGTTAGAGCTAAAACCACTAAACATATAACAGATCTTACAAGGTCACAATTTCTCAGCTACATATAACACCAGAAGCACAAACAGCGAAAGAAATAGAAACTGAACATCACCTAAAGTTAAAAGGTTAGTTACGACAGGCACACACCTTTAATCCCAGTACTTGGGAGACAGAGGCAGGCAGAACTCTATCAAAGCCAGCCTGGCCTACATGGAGAGTTCTAGACCAGCCAGAGCTACATAGTGAAACCTTAATAAAAAAAAAAAAAAAAAAGGGGGGGGGGGGGGCTGGAGCGATGGCTCAGAGGTTAAGAGCACTGACTGCTCTTCCAGAGGTCATAAATTCAATTCCCAGCAACCACATGGTGGCTTATAACCATCTATAATGAAATCTGGTATACTCTTCTGGCCTGCAGGCATACATGTAGGCAGAATACCAGAACACTGTATGAATAATAAATGAATCTTAAAAAAAAAAAAAGAGTATTCTTTTAAAAAAAAAAATAATAATAATAATAATAATAACAATAATAATAATAATGGCGAGCTCTTTGACCTCCCCACCCCCCAAGGGAGGAGTGGTCCTGCTAGGCCACAGAGGAGGACTTTGCAGTCAGTCCTGAAGATACCTGATAAAATGGTCAGGGAAAGGGGAGGAGGTCCTCCCAATCAGTGGACTTGGAAAGGGGCAGGGAGGAGATTAGGGAGGGAGGGTGGGATTGGGAGGGAATGAGGGATCGGGATACAGCTGGGATACAAAGTTAATAAACTGTAACTAATAATAAAAAAATTAAATTAAATTAAAAAAATAACCATAAAATTTTTTTTCCCTCCTGTTTTGAACAGTTCTTTTCCTCACTGGCAACCACTAATGAGAGAAATCAAGAGCCAGCCCTGAAGCAAGCAAGAGTGCTTCTGGTACAGCAGCTGGGCTGCCGGATGGGAGGCTCTGCCTTGCTGAAGGACAGCAGCCTGGTTTAATCTGTCCTTTTATGTATCAGATATGCCAGACCTGAACTCATACTCATTTATGTTAGTTTTCATTTTTATAGTAGTTAAACCACGGAATCTGAAGCCCAGAAAAGTCTAAAACTCCTAATAGCCCTATGATAAATCCTACAGATTTCTAACACAATTAAACCAAGTGTTACATTAAAAAAAAAAAAAAAAAAAAAAAGAGGGGGCTGGGATGATGCCTCAGTCAGTACGCATTTGCCATGTAAGCCTGAAAACCTGAGTCCAGCTCTCCAGCCCCACACAAAAAGCATGGTGCTACAGCATGCCTGTGATCTTTAACTATAGACACAGACAGATTCCTAGAGCCCACTGGCCAGCCTATCTGAACCAGTGGCTGGCCTCCTTATCACTGATGGATGTGTCTCAGAAAGTAAGGCAGAGAACAAATGCAACAATCAATATGGACTCTGGCTTCCACAGAACGCATATATGCACATGTGCCAACAGGCATACACACAGGCACACATATACACACACACACAAATGAATAAATAAACTCACTTAATAAAACTCCCTTCTCAGGGCACAGCCTAAAGTATTGATACAAGTCACCATTTCTACTTACTGTAAGTTGACCTGCGACTCCAAAATCTGCAAGCTTTGCATGGCCTTCTGTGTTTAGCAAAATATTTCCTGCCTTGATATCCCGGTGTATTTTTCTCATAAAATGAAGGTATTCTAGTCCCTTAAGAGTTGATTGCAATATTGTAGCTATTTCATCTTCTGTTAACTGAAAAACAAACAAACAAACAAACAAACAAAAAATAGTAAAGTATCAACACTATTTACATTACACATCAGAAAAAGGAAAGTTACATCCAAACTCATGCACAGCTGTTTCCGGCATGCTGTTTTTCTGGCTGTTCCTTGCAAGCTCCAGTCCCTTGGGCTTTCTCACCTGCCTATTCTCTCTACCTCTAAGGCTCTCCATCCGTACATCTATACTGCTTGGCTTTCTTCACTGTCTGCCCAAATGTCACTCATCAGAACAGCAGAGGCCTCCCTTCTCCATATCTGGGTCTTTCTCTGTTCTTGTATCTTACCTTGTCAGCACAGTAACAGTAACTATGTGGTCTTCCTTATTACAGATATACATGCCCCCCCCCCAAAAAAAAGTCTCTTATTGCTTATTCTTGTAGCCCTGCATCGAACGGGAACTGAACTAGCTCTAGAATGGTAGTGCTGGAGGCTGACACAGGCTTCTGACCATCAGACTCAAATCCTAAACAAACCCATCAAACTCTCACACAGCTCCTGGTGTGACAAACAACTCACATTCAGGAGGAAGCTGTAGACAAGAAGGACCCAGGATTAGAGGACCCAGCCTCTCTTATACTTTCATTCTAAGACTTAAATTTGCATAATGAGAACTAATAAAGAGAGAAAGCATCAAACCAAGAACAAAAAATGAAACTCGATGGAAATAGTTTAATGTGTAGAAATGTACAAAAGGAGACTAGCACATTATCAGCAGCAATGACAATCAAAAGAAGAAATGCATTTGCAAGTGAACTGGAACAGCAACTACCCAGAGAACAGAATTGGGAATTTAAAGTATCTCACAGGTAGTCAAATCTTAATCCAATTAATCGTGACTTTTTAGGTTTTAAATACAGCCAGCATCCTGGATTTAATTATAGGGTGATTTTCTGCTTAAAGTAAAAGTTTTTCCCTCGTGTGGGCCCCTTTTTAGTTTCTCGGCATTTTCCCTTCCGTGTCACCCCCATGCAGAGACTGTTTATAAAGCAGCAGAAGCTAAGACCCATGTCAGAGAGAGCAGACAGTGTCTGTCATTCTCAGCCTGGGCAACCTCACTTACTATAATACCCTCATTCTACCATGACTTTTTTTTTTTTTTTTTTTGAGACTGGACCTATCATGATAAGTATTTAAAGTTTTTATCTTTCTGTGGTCATATTTCTTCAAATTTAAATAATACTTCTACTCCTCTGTGGCTGGCAGTAGTCACACTAAGTAGTTTTTATATAATACATAACAAAATAATAAATAATTAAGTCATGTAGACTAAAAAACAAGTATTAAGTTATCAGAAATTGCCATCAGAGTTAATTCTGGACTACTGAGATGCAGGAACAACTCAGTGCTGCAAGCAAAGCCCCGGGGCTTTAATTTTAAATTAACAAATCAATCAAGGTTTTGGGCTTCTCTTTATTTCATTTTCTGAGATTATTTTTATATCATCTCCCCTTTCCCTTTCCTCCTCCAAAGCCTCTCAAGTACCCCTCCTTGTTCTCTTTCAAATTCATGGCTTCTCTTTTTATTAACTGTTGTTGCATTCATATGTTTATGTGGATATAGATACATTACACACACACACACACACACACACACACACACACACATATATATATATACACATTCCTAATACATAAATATAACCTTCTTCATCTGCATAATGTTATTTGTACACATGATTTCAGGGTTGACCATTTGGTGCTGGAAACATATTATCAGAATGCTATTCTTGGCTAAAAAAAACAAAAAAAACAAAAAAAAAAAACCTCACTTTCTAATCAAGAAAACATAAACTCTCAAAATAAGAAAAAGAAAATGATATAAAACAAGATTTATAACTGGGTTTCAAAACAGCCCTACCTTATATAATATTTCATGGTTTACAGTATATTTTTGTACCCTTAAGTTAATTCTTACAACATTGCACACACCTAATATGGGGATGCTCACTTCTATTCTTAAAACCAAAATTTTTCCATTTCGACAGTCTACACAGAAACTAGAATTGGTTTTCAAATCACATGTCAGATGACTCACTCACTTCCTAGAACCTAGACATGCCCCCTCTGTATCTGGACTAAAACTCCCCCACATCATCATGACCTACAAGACCCAACATCATAAAGCCTGTCCACCTGTCTAACCTGACCTCCTGAGGACCCCTTCTCTAATCCCTTCTGTCCCAGTGGCTGTTACCTTCCCACCATCTGGGGTGGTATGAATAGGTATGGACCCCATAGACTCATGTGTTTGAATGGCTGGCCCATAGAGTGGTACTATTAAGAAGTGTGACCTTGTTGGAGGAAGTATGTCACTGTGGAAGTGGCCTTGAGGTCATATATGCTCAAGCTCCTCCTGGTGTGACACACAGTCTCCTTCTACTGCCTGTGAATCAAGATGTAGAATTCTCAGCTCCTCCAGCACCACGTTTGCCTGCACTCTGCCATGTTTCCCCACCATAACAATCATGCACTAAACCTCTGAACTGTAAGCCAGCCCCAGTTAAACGTTTTCCTTTCTAAGAGTTGCCTTAAGCCATGTTTCACAGCAATAAAACGCTAAGACAGAAGTTTGTACCAGGAGTGGGTATTCTGTGATAGGCCTGACCGTGCTTTTGTTTGAAGAATGTAGTTTGGACTCCAGATTAGGAAAGCAGTGGGATGCTTTAAGTGGGGCTAAATGGGCCGACCTAGTAGGAACATGGAAGACAGTGGTGCTGAGGGTGATTTGAACTGTTGGGGCCTGGTTCAAGAGGCTTCAGAGGGGAAGAATGTTAGTATGCAGCCTAGATACTATTCCTGTGATACTTTTGCTAAGAATGTGGCTGTTCTATGCCCTCGTCCAAAATATTTGCCTGAGGCTAAAGTGAGGAGTTTTGGATTAATTGCATTGGCAAATAAAACCTCAAAGCAGTCTAGTATAGACTGTTGTGTGGTTACTACTGTTCACTCTTATTAAAAAAAAAAAAAAAAAAAAAAAACACTTTAAAGCTAAGCAAGGAAAAATACAAAATGTATGGTTCACGGAGAAAAGGGGCACCAGAAAATGAATGGTGCTAAAGTCTACGTTTAAGGAGATTAAAAATATTAAATAAAATAAAAAAAAGTGGTGACCTCAGGGCAAGATCCCACCCAAATAAGCTTCCATCCTGTGAAAAGGAATTAAAAGACAGGTTAGATCCAGGCATGGGGGTTCATGCCTTTAGCCCCAGAACTCAGAAGACGGTGGCACGCAGCTCTCTGAGTTCAAGGTCAACCTGGTCTACAGAGCAATTTCCAGGACATCCATGCTTAGGCAGTGAAGGTAACTACGCACTACAAACAGAAAGTTGGTAAAGATATAATTAAACAAGGGGCCAATGTTCCAGCTCCAGCAAGCAGCAGAACTTGGCAGTTTTGGCCACATGGTTCTGGCTTTAGAGTCAAGAATAGAAGAAAGGGGTTAAGGAATCTCCCTCATAACTAAGGAAAGTCGCTGAGGCCAGGTGTGTGGCAGGGGTGTCCCTACATGGAGGCCAAGAAAGGCCACTGTGTGAAGCTGAGAAGGTGAAGCCTGTATTGCCTTAGAGACCTCAAGATGTTAGATGCCAGAGCCATGGGATACCTGCTGAGGAGAGCTGCTAACAGAGAGTGGAACCAGCCCAAGAGAAAGAGTGTGTTGCAGTCAACAAAGCTGAAAGAAGCTAGAGATCTGAAGAGCATTTTGACATCAGACATGGAGATACAGAGTCTAGAGTTTGCCCTGCCGGTTTTCCATCATTCTTTGGTCCAGTATTTCCTCACTGTGCTCCCATTCCTGTTTTGGAATGGTACTGTATTTTCTGGGCCATGACATGTTCAGTATGTGATCCACTTTTTGATTTTGATTTTATAGGGGATTAGAGTTAAGAGATTGTATGAATCTGAAAAGAAACATTGAACTTTTAAACATTGTTGAGATGGTGATAAACTATGGAGACTTTTGAAGTTGAACTAATGCATTTTCAATTATGTTAGGCTAAAATCATTATGGGGGCCAGAAAATAGAATATGGTGGTTTGAACAGGCATGTCCCCAGCCCCATACTCATGTGTAGGGATGCTTATCCCATAGGGAGTGGCCTTGCTAGAGTAGGTATGGTCTTGTTGGAAGAAGTGCATCACTATGGGGAGGAGCTTTGAGGTCTCATATGCTCAAGCAATGCTCAGTGTGACACACTGGCTCCTTCTGCTGCCTGTGGATCAAGATGTAGAACTCTTGGCTCCTCCATCATCATGTCTGCCAGCACACTGCCATGCTCTCCACCATAATGATAATGAACTAAACCTCTGAACTGTAAGCGAGCCCCAAATTAAATGTTTTCCTTTATAGGAGGCTGCTATGGTCACAGTGTCTCCTCATAGCAATGGAACACTGACTAAGACAACAACCTCACTAACTTTTTCCAAAGCCCTTCTCATTACCTGGCATTTCCTTCCTAGTTGCCACCTGTCTTCTTTTTGCTTTCCTACTAGAAGATGTGCTGCTGTAAGCTCACAATGCACCATAAGTTGTGGTCTTTTTTACTTACTACTAGACCCCTAATGCCCGCTGCACTATTCTGCAACTGAAAACTAGAACCCATGACTCTTAGGTGGGATCCCACAATCTCAGGCATGACAAATAGTCTTTTACAATAGGCGTATTCCCTGTTCAACAGCAAGTAAAAGAAGCCACTCTGGACATGCTGGGTAGGAGGACAAATTCAAATCCAAAACTAAACATTTAAAACTCATTCTAGAAGCCAGGCTCCTATAATCCCAGCACTCGGGGAGGCAGAGGCAGGCAGATCTCTGTGAGTTCAAGGCCAGCCTGGTCTACAAAGTAAGTCCACGACAGCCAAGGCTACACAGAGAAACTCTTGTCTTGAAAAACCAAAAGAACAAACCTCATTCTAGAGGCTGGATAGGTGACTCAGCAATTAAGAGAGCACTCTACCCTTGGAAGAAGACCTAGGCTTGATTCCCACCACCAGCACTGTCCAGCTCATCACTGTCTGTAACTCCAGCTGCAGGGTGAGACCTGGCCTCTACTGGCACCTGCACTCACATACACAAACTCAAGGAGCTAGACATGGTAGGCAGAATGACAAAGGATGAGCATGAGTTCAAGGCCAGCCTGGACTACACTGTCAGTTCCAGGTAACTTACTCTTCAACATAAAATCCTATCTCAAAAAATGAAAATTCATCCGCAAACCATGATTTTATAATTGTTTCACATAATAAGAAATAAACAAAAATCACTGAAACTGTCACATTTAGGAGGGAACAGAGCAAGGTGGCAAAGCCCTGTGATCCCAGCACTTGCGCTGGGACAGAAGGATGAAGTAAAAGACCATACTGAGATTCTAACTTGGTTTGAGATGGGAGGAAGGTGAGTAAGAAACAGCAAAGACTCAAGGAAAATAAAAAGTTTGACAGTCATTCCTTCACCTTCAGAAGAAGCACACGAATAAAAGGCGAGAGGAAAAATGACAACAATGCCGTCCCAGCAGCACCCTTCTAGGAGGTAAACTTACCGTCTTGTTTCGGAGCCGAATGATATCAGATACAGAACCAGCTCCACAGTACTCCATAACAATCCACAGGTCTGTGTTCTTAAAGTAGCTGCCATAATATTTGACTACATGAGGGCTGCAGAGAGAAACAATACAAATCACTAAAATATTCTTCAAATATTTTCATTCATTTTGTTCAGTGCATGGGAAGTAATTTCTCATTTCAAAAAAACGAATTATTTCTAGTTAGGACTAGCAAGAGCAATATCCTGATAAAAACATGAAATGGGATAGCTTTTCCTAAAAGGAATAGACAAATTCAAAACAAGGGAACAGTATTTCTAAGTGTATAGTTTATCCTCAGAGAAAAAAGAAAAAAAAAATCTCAAATTCTCAAAAAATTATCTATAAACACAGAATGGTGATAGAAGAGAAATGAGATACACGACCAGCCAATATGAGGGAACCCATAATGGCATACCCATATATTAAACACAAGTCCATGGAACATGTTAGAGGACTACTTAATAAAAAGCACTAATATATCCTGGGACTGGAGATGTGGATGAGCTGTTAAGAGCACTTAATGATCTTCCAGAGAACCTGGAGCTCAGTTCCCAGCACCCACGTGGTGGTTCACCACTGTAGTCACTCCAGTTCAGATGCCCATTTCTGTCCCCAGGCACCAGGCATGCAAACAGTACACACACATACATGCAGGCAAATACCCACATAAAATAAATTTTAAATTAAAAAAACAAAACAAAACAAACAAACAAACAAAACAACAAAATAACATCAGAGAGGGCAGTGAGCTATAAAGCAGTAAAGGAAGCACAGTTAAACTCCCAATGAAACATGGAAAGATAGACACATATCACAATTGGAAGTAACAAAAGCATCATTATATGGTACAGAGAAAGACTATTTAGCATCAAATCTGGAACCTTAGGTCTTAAATTTGAAGAGACACACCAAGTGAAAAATATCTGAGAAGGCAAGTGTCTCAGTAAAATGAACAATCTGTCTCAACAACCTGTAGCATTAACAGCTAGACTGCTGTTGAAAACCAGGCTGCACAGCAACCAAGGATGCTAAAACTACCCCAGCTTCTTTGACTTTCAATTTCAAATCCTTGGGACATATGCCAAAGAAAAACACAACACATAAAATAAGTATTAGTGAAAGCCTACGGTTCACAACCCCATGGATGTGCTCTTCCCTCTACTCCTGAGGTCATTTACTTTACTGTCCAAACACACTGTTGGGATATGTTCTATGCTGTCTGTTCTGTTGACTAGATTCCTTGCACTATCCGTGCCTGGCCTATGAACTCCCAAAAAATTGGAGGGAAACTACTGATACTCTTACTTCAGCCGCTTACCCTAAACCCTTCCCTTACTCAAAATAAAGTAACATAAAAATAAAACAAAGACACAAACCAACAAAACTCCTGGACACAGGATTCTGCCCTGTCCCCTTTTTTGCTGTTGTTTTCTTTTGTTTTAGAGAGAGGGTTTCTCTGGGTAGACTCGGCTGTCCTAGAACTCACTCTGTAGACCAGGCTGGCCTCCAACTCATGGTGATCTGCCTGCCTCTGCCTCCTGAGTGCTGGGATTAAAGGGGGCTTTTTTTTTTTTTTTTTAAATAAGATTTAACACAGGGGAGAATCTTCAAAACATCACTTTTTAGCCCATGATGCTCTTGCAGAGGACCCAGGTTCAGATCCCAATATCCACATGGCAGCTCACAACTATAACTCCAATTCTAGGGGATTTGATACCATCTTCTGGCCTCCACAGTTTTCAGGAACACATGTGGTCCCCATACATACATGTAGGTACACATATAAAAAAGGAAACAAACAAATCTTTAGTTAGAATTATTTCCAGACTCTGCCTACATAAAGCCCAATTTGCAAATTAAAGAGAGTTGAGTAAGTGAATCATATCGAGGGGAAAAAAAGGCAACTTAATTCTGGGGTTTGGGGGGAGGGTCACAGAATGGACACAGACACACAGGTTTTTTTTTATAGTAGACAATAACCACAAAGAACAACAGAAGATAAGCAGCAGCTGTACTTCAAAGTTGGGGGGGACTTAGGTCCCTGCAAAATAATAAGATTCATTGCCCCACACAGTCTACTGCTAAAGCCTGGTGGCCAGGAAGTTAAGAAACTGATGGTCTCAGAACAACAGATGATGTCTCCAGTGCAAAACTTCTTCACCGTCACTCTCAACTCCCTGCACCTTGTCTCTCACATCTACACAGTGCTGGGGTATGCCTCTCCATCAACCAACTCATGTTGTCACGGAACTTCTCAGCAGATCACGTGCTCTTCTGTGGTTGACTTTGGGGCCAACTTCCTGCTTAGAGCTTCACAAATCTTAGTTCCTCAAAAATAAAACACTTAAGTACTCTTGACTCGAATCATACTTAAGATCAAAAAAGAAAGTTAACACCTAAGCAAACATTCTCTTTTTACAGACCAATCTGATATTCTATTCTAGAGCTAAAAGGTATTTAAATTATCTTAGCTATCTGTGTAATAGGAAGTAAGACACAGCATTATCAAAAAAGGAAGGAAAAAGAGAGAGAGAGAGAGAGAGAGAGAAAGAAAGAAAGAAAGAAAGAAAGAAAGAAAGAAAGAGAAGGCCAATACCACCTTCTGCCTCTTCTTCCTAGTCTCTAAAAGGTCTGATTGATGAAGCAGAAAAACGCAAAAACGGAAACTTAATTATCTTCAAAAACAAACAAACTTTCTCCTATTTTTCAGAAAAGAACAAGCATAGTGATTCCACTATGACCTCACCCTTCTGCAAGCATCTCAGCAAACCAATCTGTAGGAGTCAAACTATATGATCACAGCACATGCAGAAGCTCATTCTGTCAAAGGGTGCCACATGCTTTACCTGTCACACTGCTGCATTATAGAGATTTCTTTGATTATCTCCTGCAGGTCTGATTCCACGGGCACTTGCTTGATAGCAACAATCTGGCCAGTCTCTTTATGAATAGCCTTGTACACACTACCATAAGACCTGCAGGTGGGGGAAGGAGACTGGTTAAAGCCAGAGCACCAGGACAGACCAGATGCAGCACAATCAACCCACAGGTCAACTTTCTATCCCAAGTGTCCAATGCTTAGATGCTTAGTTTCAGCCACAAAACTAAAATGGCTTAAGTAGCTGGGGGGAGGGGGGAGATGGCACCCTAAAATCTTACATAAGAACCAGGGTATAGCTCGATGGGAAAGCACTTATGTAGCATGAGTTTAATCTTTAGCACCCAAACAGTCATCACATCTACATGACGATTATCAAATGCCTCTTAACAGCTTCCATGCACTGTCCCTGATGTCTCCTACGCACTGTACATGTTTTTTGAAAATATGTTTTTAAAAAGATGAAGTGATTATTTTTTAAGTAAAAATTAAAAGTTTAGAGGTCACATGATTTATCCAAGGTCACATAAGTGATGAGCTTATGATTTGCTTATGATATGAACCCCATGTACTCAGAATGCAAGGCTTGTTTTCTCTCCACATCAACACTATGTTTCTCTATAACCACTCCTTAGTCCTCTCCTATGTTGCACTGCTTAAAATAGAGAAACTCACTAAAACCTGAGTCTCTTGCGTGACAGTATCAGATGAACAGTGCATACTCAAATCTTTTTGCCTTTTGTTTCATCTTCCCTCAAAGGCTTCTTATCAGAACCAAGGTTCTATGTTCATTCAACTAAAAGAACATTAGATTTAGAACCTAACGGAAGACTGCATCCCACTGCCACTACAGTTATAAATATGAGTTTATATGTTATAAATATATACAGTTATAAATATGAGCTCCCTTATGCCTCAACTATCTTATTCACAAAATGACCAAAAGAAAAAAAGAAAAAAAAACTACCTTACAAGATGGTTATGTTGATCAATGAGATACACCAGAATCTTACATATATTTTTTCCATTATCATCCTGAGCAGCTCTCATTGGAGTAATAGAAAATCATCTTTTAAATTTCCCAAACACGCCAGGTGGTGGTAGTGCAAATCCCAACATTTGGAAGGCAGAGGCAGGCAGATCTCTGTGTGATCAAGGCCAGCCTGTACTACAGAGGGTGATCCACAAAGCCAGAGCTACATGGAGAAACCTTGTCTCAAAAACATGAAAAACCAAAAAGAACAAATAAATTTCCCAAACACACCTGTTTCTACATACTACGTTAGTGGAAAAAAAAAAATCAAAATAAAAGATGTGGCCTAAGATGTCAAAATAACAAGGCATCCTCACTGCCAAAAAGGGATGATCTCAATGTCAAAATAGACTTTGAAAACTTCTGAAAAAGGAAGGAAGGAAGGAAGGAAGGAAGGAAGGAAGGAAGGAAGGAAGGAAGGAAGGC
>NW_026586589.1:270583-329045 GCF_907164565.1 Psammomys obesus
GGGAGGGAGGGAGGGAGGGAGGGAGGGAGGGAGGGAGGCCGACCTATGAATACAAAACACATAAAAGGTTCTATATGAATCCCTTATACTTAAAAGGAGATAAAGATGCTCAAAAGGAGCTTCAAGCTGGGCGGTAGTGGCTAACTCCTTTAATCCCAGCACTCGGGAGGCAGATCTCTGAGTTCAAGGACAGCCTGGTCTACAAAGTGAGTTCCAAGACAGCCAAAGCTACACAGAGAAACCCTGTCTCAAAACAAAAATAAAAAGGAGCTTCAAATAGTTTTATCACAGAAAAACAACTGCTGAGCATGTGTGGAAGACCCAGCCATCACCCTTCCTTCCTTGCTAAAATAACCCTCAATTAGGACAGCAGTGTGTTGGCCCCTAGGGAAACCGTGATCAACCCTGCCAGTCATGGTACTCCATCTGTCTTTCCTGTGACTGAACCCAGCAGCAAGAATCTAACAGGGTATTGAAGAAGATACTGAGACTCATAGCCAAACTTTGGGCAGAGTGCCGGAATCCTTGTGGAAGAAGACAGGGATAGAAAGACCCGGAGGAGTCAGGATCTCCACAAGGAGAACAGCAGAGTCAAAATACCTGGGTCCAGGGGGGCCTGCAGGGACCAATACTACAACCAAGGACCATGCATGGAGAGGACCTAGACCCCCTGTTCAAAGGAAGTCCATTGGTTGCTCAGTTTCCAAGTGTGTTCTTTAGTAAGGGGTGCAGGGGCTGTCTCTGACATGAACTCAGTGGCAGGATCGTTGATCACCTCCCCCTATGGGGTACAGACTTGCCAGGCCACAGAAGAAGATGATGTAGCCAGCGTTGATGAGACCTAATAAACTAGGGTCAGACAGAAGGGGAGGAGGTCCTCTCCTATCAGGGGACTAGGGAAAGGGAATAGGGGGAGAAGAAGGAGGGGGGGGGGACTGGAAGGAGAGGAGGGAGGGGGCTGTAGCAGAAATACAAAGTGAATAAATTGTAATAAATAAATATATAAATAAAATTAATTTTTTTAAAAAAAAAACTAATCTAACCTAGATCTGGCCAGTGTGTGGCTAGAATTCTTAAGATTTTCTTCCCAGGTAAGACAAGCAAATAAGGTACCCATTTTTACTTGTCACTTTCCTCCCTCTTTGGTTACTGTCAAGAGGAAAGACACTGGAAACTAATATAACCATTGTGTAACCCTAAGGACTGCCCAAATCAACCCTATCAAGTCAGCTATCCACCGCTGGAAGATTTATTAGTGTGTCACCACAAGCCTTCTAGTGAGTCACTGTTAGCAGGTATTCTGTTACTGCCACCTGAAGACCTTTCTGAAATACTAGACCCCGTATGTGCAAAAACATCTTCATGTACGTTGCATGCTGGAGTGAGTTTTGCTGGGTGCAAAATGTTTCTTTCCTCAGTACTAGTACTGCAGTTTCCCTACACCTACCACTTTCTTAGAGTCACATTCTTCACAGCTAAGCCCTCCATGGCTTTACAGGTTTTAACATCCAACAATTTTACTATAAATAAAAGTTGACTTACCAAATAAGCTATCGCCTTTGCCCTATGATTAAATATTTAATAATTTTTATTCATTATTCTTATGCATTAGAAATGAAAATGCACACCTTCTAAGTGGACTTGTTCTACAATCGTGACCAAAACAATATCCCTAACCCCCTATGCTATGCTGATAGCAAAGAAACTCCAATAGATCAAAGGAACAAAGATTCATGATCCCACATATCACATTGATCATAATCTGACGGAGTTAGGCTTTGGTAATCAGGTCCATTGTTATAGTTTAAAGTAAAATGTCCCTAATGGGCTCATATGTTTGAACAGCTGGTCCCCAGAAGAAGATGCTGTTTTGTGAGATTATGGATCTTTTGTAAGGTGGGCCAAACTGGAGGAAGTGAGTTGGTGAGGGGTGGGCCTTGACGTTTATACTCCACCATGGAATTTCCTCTATCTAGGCCCCCAGCTGCCTTAAATTCCTACTGCTACAGCTGCAAGCTGTTTCTGCCACCTCGCTTTTTCCATTTTGGACTATGTGCTCTCAAACTGTGAGACAATTTCTTCCTTTCTTAAGTTGTTTCCATTAGATATTCCATCAAAGCAATAAAAATAGGCAATAATCCAGATACACACAAGTCCTTTAAGGCTTGATTCCCAACAATTGTTTGGAGGATTCAATGAGACTTAACTTTCAGAGGATGCACATAATGAAGTGGCTATTTCACATAACCATCACGGTATAGATGAATGCAGAAAAAGGGAAATAAACAGCATCTGAGCCAATCCAAACAGGCACAAACTGCACTAGTTGATAGCACTCATTAGCTATGAAACTATGGGAACAGTTTGTTGCTATCTATGATAGAAATGTAACAAATACGGGAAGTGTAGCTCAGTGACAGAGCACTTGCCTGAAGTGCATGAGACTCTAATACTGCTAAAAAAAAAAAAGAAAAAGAAAAACAAATGAGCCAATGTGTAAAACTTGAAGTAACAGAAGCAAAAGGATGCTAGGCTCCATTCTAAGCACTCCCAGTGCCATCCAGTCATCTTGGTTCAAGCTGTGATTCTGCCCCGCCAAAGATCCATGTGATTTCTTCAAAACAGCATGACCACAGCTCCAGAACCCAACATGGCTCTTCGGCACATGCTCACTTTAGAAAGAAGCCACAAGTCCCTGGGAAGCCATTACTCATTCCCTGAAGAAACATCTGATGATGCTGTGGTATAAGGTGTACAGAAAGATCTTCTCCCTTCAGGATCCTGCTGGTTCCATGAAACCTGCACAGGTTTGTTGCGTCAGGATAACAAAAATCCAAGTGTCTATGATGTCATTTAAAAGTTCAATGAGATGATAGCATGAGAAAGGACCTTTAGTGGGAAATTCCCAAGTTCTTTGCTGAAGACATCCATATCTAAACACAATAAAAAAAAAGAAATTGGTTAGTTTTTTCCTCCTCAAATTTTATTTCTGACATTTTCTGCCTATAATTATGGTATTTCCTAAATCAAGCATGCCAAGCATAGTTCCTGCTGAGAACACCTAACCATACTTTAAGATTCAGCTATGACTTGACATAAGGTCTGAAAAATGTTTCAGCTGAAACTCAAAAGTAATAGATGTGATACACTAAGCATTCAGTATGTGACAGCCACTGTGCCTCGTACTTCACCTCTATTTCATGCAATACTTCCATGACACCATGTAGTAGATATTGTTATTACCCTCCCTTTATAGGTGAGGATTGTGAGGCTCTAAAATACACGCTCATCTGCTATCACTAATGAACAGGATACTAGGACTTTTAACCTGCGTCTCTGTGACTTCAGTGTGTGTGTCCTTACTACTCTAACATGCTTTTATTAAAGATGAAAAAACCCAGTTAGTTACATACACAATTATGTCCACAAATTTCTATCATATTCCAAAAATACATGGGGCATGGACTAACTGCATTCAGGAGAAAAGCAAGAAGGCCAAGCTACAGCTACAGGCAAAAGATACAGGATGACTATCGCCACATCATACCTTTACTAATGCCACTCAACTGGCAGTCTGCAATCACCTTCGGCTTGTCTTGGGACATCACAAATCGTGTTCTTTTCCTTCCTTCAGCTGCTTGATTGTTCTGATGGATCCCAAAGAGTACTTTTCCAACTAACAGAAAGTTGAAGACTAATGTTTTTAACAAGGAGGTAATCCATGAAAATCTAGTCCATGTAATACAGAATTGCATTTGTTATTATTACAGATCTGTGTTAAACATAAATAATACTAAACTCTCAAAACAGTCAGGGAAGGGGGAGGTTTTGTTCCGGCAGAACACTTGCCTAGCATGCATATAACCCTGGGTTTAATCCCTGGCACCACAGAAAAGGGGGGAAAAAAAAGCATACAGTAAGTCAGTCAGTCATTAGGCAGGGGTATTCTGGAGGGATTAAAACTTCACATACAACACATACTTGTTTACATATCAACTATCTCTTAATCGTATGAAGTTATTACCTAGTCAAAATTTAAACACTGACAGTATCTCTAGCATTTTAATGCACTGACCATTACAGAAGAAAGAATGAATACTGAGTTAAATTGAAAGGATATGTACACATACAAGGAACTCTGATGTAATGCCCAACTTTATCAATCAAAGTCAATCACAGCCCATCACCTATTACGGAGTGTCACTGCAGCAGCATTTCTGAACCTTCACCAGAAATCAGTATTTTAAGGATACTAGTTGACAACTAGGATCCTGGAACTCCTAAGACTATATGAACAGTTCTCAGTTTATTTGCTCTTTTTACAAAGCTGCAACAAAGATGTGGAATTCCATAGTTTTTACTCATTTTTCATTACATACTAGTCAGAAATCCTGATCAGCATATTCAATTGCCTAAACCGAACTTTTTTTGGGGGGGGGAGGTTATTTGGGTGGGTGTGGGGGATGGGAGAGGATCTCACTATGCAGCTGGTCTGGAACTTGCTATGTAGGGCAGATCTGCTTCGAAATCACAATGATCCACCTGCTTCTACCTCCTAAATGCTGGAATTAAAGGTGTGTGTGCCACCATCCTGGCTGACTTTTTAAAACATTAATGCATTATAACTTAGTGTTTCCTGTTAACTACATAAAATCATCACATCACAGATTCTACAAGAGAAAACAATAGATGCCTTAACATTAGAAAGACTGGAAATCACTAAATCTGTTTAGCGACAAGGGTGAACAATGAAAAGGCACTGCAAACAGTAAATGCTCCACCATGCTGACATGTGGCGTTCTTTCTTTTGTACAGGCTTGAGTTTCACATCCTTCAGCTACTAGGCTAGAAGAAATACTGGGACCCACCGGTCTACATATATTTTATCTATACTCACCCTTCTCCAAGCTTCTCTAAGACATCAAACACTTCTTCTGGCTGCTTAGTTAAACTATCTTCATCCAACTTTTTCAGCTGCCTGTGAATGAAGAAATATAAACAAAAACGTGTTTTACCTGCAACTTAAAGATAAAGCACATTGTATTTTACAATTACTGGTCTAGGACTTGCTCTACAAAGTCTAATTTTGCTACTAGTAACTAACAGTTACGCCAAACTACAACTTTTTTTTTAAGTTAGGCTCTCACTATGATAACCCAGATTGTCATCAAACTCACCACCCTTCCTATCTCCACCTCTCCCATGCTAGGATTATAGGCATACACCACCACCCTAGCTCTTTTAAAGGACACTAAGAGACAGCTCTGTGGGAGAAATTATACTTCTGCTGGGTCGCCCAATGAGCACAGTCTTGACCCTAAGGTAAAGAGCTGCCAAGAATCAAATTTCAGTTCAACATATGAATGAATTTTCTGATGAGGGAAGCTGCTGTACAATGATCTAAACTACCTTGCCTTAAGAGGACTAATTATTCTACGGTTGGAAAAGTTATGGAAAATAAAGTATCATAAGACTGAAATGCTGTAACATAGAGTCAAACATTAGGTTAAGTTAATGCTATGAATTTAAATGGCATAGCTATCTCTTCAAAAAAGGTATTTAATGTAAGGTTGCACATTTAAGCCTGAATTGGACTAGCTGACCTTTTCCCTCTAGTGGAAAAAATTTGGTCATCTGGTCTACCCAATTAAGTTTTACAGGTAACACAGAAACAGGAAGTGGAAGGCAAACATTTATACCGAAGCAAAAGTACAAACTAATCTGACAGCAGGGAATTTAAACAATCGCACTAAGATCCTCCCCGCCATAATCAGTCATGTAAATTTTACAAGTGCCAAAAACCAAATGGGCCACTCACTACTTCTATACAGCTTAAACTTTGCAACAATGCTAGACAACCATAATAAACTGGAGAGGTTATAAAGCAACATTTCAAATTTAAAACTCTGAGACCTTTAATAAAACATATTTACAGACTTAAAAGAATTTACTGTGAAGACGTGTGTGTGTGTGTGTGTGTGTGTGTGTGTGTGTTTTCTACACAATGGTTTCCTGAAACTACAAAAGACAACAAAGAAAAGACAGCTCAGGAAATGGTGAAATATGGAAGCAGTCATACTATAAATTTCTTGTGCAGAAAAAGACTTGAACTATTTGAATAATACCAATTCTTAAAAGAAATGACTTTAAATAAAAATTTTAAAATGAGAATATGAAGTTAAAAATAAAAAAGCCTGACCACATGAAGTACAACTAACATCAAGCCCTGACCTCAAAAGGGCGATCCTGCAGAATTTTACACAGAAATGGAGAACCACAGAAAGCTAATGCCTTGACTTGAAGATCAACAAACATGGACTACACTGACATTTGAACATTCAAAAGATCCTAAAATTGAAATCCCAATGACTTCATAAAAATTCCCAGCTTCAAAACAAAGGGGCTGAAATGAAACTCCTCTTAAACTTCAGAAGTGATATTTCTACAAACTCAGAAATCAAAACCAACGGTTCCTATACCGGGGTTTTTTTGGCAAAACCCCCAACCATAGCTGTATAAACAATGGGACAATACCTCATTCATCAAAAATAAACTCTTATAAACAGCTTATATAAAGGAAGATCTGATTCTCTTTCAAGTGTTGACTTATAATTTAACAAAAGCAAAAGTCGCTATTTCAAAGACCACAAAATAACAAAGGAAACTACCAGGGCCCTAAGAGACAGTTGCAAGACTTGATAACACTCAGACGGACAAACTTTAAGCAACTACTTGCACGCCTCTTTTTAAACAACCTACATGGGAGTTTCAAAAACACTTTAAACTTTAGTATCTCTGATGCCAAAAACAAAAAACAAGAGATGGTCAGAAAAATATTTGCTAAATAGATCAACCAATGTACAAGTGGCAATTACATAACCTTGAATAGCAATCTCTGTGTTCTCTGTTATCAAAATAGAATTTCTTTATTTCTTCTTTTTTGAGACAGGGTTTCTCTCTGTAGCACTGCCTGTCCTGAAACTAGGTTCACTTCAAGCTCAGAGTTTCATCTGCTTCTGCCTTCCAGAATGCTGGGATTGAAAGCATGCACCACCACACCTTACTCATCATTGTTAAAATGCTCATCATTGTTAAAATCATGTCTAAAATGCTAACTAGTAGATTACCAACAAATAAGATTTCTATGAAACATCTCCTCAGTGACTGGGTCTTCAAGGACAAGGACTATTACCCAAATGGTCTGACTTTGGTGAACTGTGGTGATAAGTTCACTCAGCAGTGACACCCCATGCCAATTTTTACTTGCTTACATTGAAGAGGCCTGACCAATACAATTACATACACCAAATGTTGGTGATGTTTGTCTCCTAAGTCAGCCAACATAAGAATGGCCAGCATCTCAGGAATGCACCCTAAGCCTTCCACTACACCATTACCCAACTGCAACTTACATTTTAAAATCACTAACTCTTGCAAGACACGGACCCATCATTAGCCACTGAGTCACACACACATATCAAGCTAATGAATACAAAGAGCCATTTCCTGTACTGACTGTTGGGACTCACACCACCTGAACCTCTCAAAAAGACACCTGTATCTCTCCAAATACAAGAAATGTTATAAAGCAGTCGCTCATTTCTGGCTAATTCTCAATCATCTATTCCATCTCAGAACTCTCAATGTATGTATGCATAGCTGTCTCTCCCACAGGACTTTACAGATTACAACAAATGTAAAAGATAAACATGTTAATAAAAAAGTTGTCAAGTCCAATGGCTCCTGCCTGTAATCACAATACTCAGGAGGCTGAGGCAGGAAGACTGTAGTGAGTTGGAGACCAGCCTGAACTACTGTGTGAGACCCTTCTTAAAACAAACAAAAAAGGTAACTAAATTAACTGTGCCCCCTCCTTCATGCGAATATTAAGATTGTTATCTGGAGAGAGTTAACTTGGAAAGCAGATGAGGACCCAGATAAGAATGAAGGCTGGGGAAAAGATGGCCATTTGTAAGCCAAAGACACCAGATTTCAAACTTCCAGCCTCCAGAACAGCAAATAATTAATTAATTTATGTTGCTTAAACCTCCATATGTGGTGCTTATTATGGTATTCCAAGCCAGTTAATTCTGATGATATTCTAATTAAATATCGCAATCCACTAGTTACAACGAACAAGAGAGCACCAATCATTCAAGGATTCAGTCCTACGACAATCTTCTCTTGCACTTTATTACAGTTCTTAATATCCAAAAGGTGTAAGAATAAGCAAGGTGTGGTGATAGTCTCCACAATGAGGAGGCAGAGGCAGGCGGATCTCTGTGAGTCCAAGAATAGCCTGGTCTACAGACCGAGTTCCAGAACAGCCAGGACTGTTACACAGAGAAACCCTGTCTCTAAAACCAAACAAACAAAAAACTCACCCCTGCCCACCATCACGGAACACAACGGTAAAAAACAAAACTCACTTTCCCAATTCTCATTTTAATTAAATGAAGGTTTTGGGTAAAGGAACCAAAGAGAAAGAGCAAATGTAGTGGTTCCTGACTGCAAACATACAGCAACTATCTGCTAAGATACACATACACAAAGACCCAATGTAGAAGGTAACTTCCAGAGTGATGTCAGAGTAAAAAAGCCAGGAGCAAGGGTTTTGACCTACATCACCAGACATTATTACAAATCTGCCTCTTTCTAACCGTGGAGCAGCTAACAAATTACCTGCCTCTCTGTGTCCTGGCTTTCTATCATCTGTAAAATAGGGATACGAGCATATCCACCTTACATGACCGTTATGAAGGTCAGCAAGTCACCATCTCAAAGTACCATTCTGCCAAGTTCAAAAGTGGTCAAACACCAGCAATTTCATATGGCTGACCAGGCTGGATGGAAAGCCATTACAACAGCGCCTGACACACAGTAAGCGCTCTCTGGGTGTAATTAATAATTATTGCTATTATAGTCTCAGTACGCCGCACTAAGTGAACCAAGACCCCGTCTCAACAAGCCATTACTTTTATTCCACGTTTGTGTACTTCCAACACCCCAGCCCCCCCCCCCCCCCCCCCCCGAGAGTGCTGCCCAGGCTTTCAAGCCCCTCCCTTCACCTCTCTGTTGCTGGGCACTCCCTTACTCTGCACACTTCCTATTTTAGTGCTTTCTGCTGCAGGAAGTCAAATGTCTTCTTTGTGAAACCGAAGTTTTTAGCTGCATCTGAGGAAAGTATGACTCCCTCAGGCTCTCCGTTCTTCTTTTCTCCAGGTGAGGGGGAGTGGTGCAACACAACAACCAGTCCAGGAGCTCGGGCTTCCTAGAGTCAGTCAGTCACCTTTCCGACTGACCCAAAACCATTCCAGATTCTTCTAGAATCTGGAGCTGATAGCATCGGAACAGAATTTGAAAAGAACAGAGTCTGGCTGGACCTTCTATGTCTAGACTCTATTTACCAGACCCATGCTCGGGTATTTTCTTTCCTTAGCCAAGTCCCAACTTGGGTTTTGGAAGGCTGAGGAGGATATGAAGACAATTAGGCAGACACTCAGAACGTCAGTAATAAAAGCCATTACCATCACCGCTGTCACATCATCCTCATCTCCACATGGGATGACACCCGGAACGCCCTTGGAAACTCTATCCTCCACGACCCCCTCTGCATTGCTGGACCCACGGAACACCGGTACTTCCAAAAGTAAAGCAGTTAGGAACAATGACTTCGGACAGGACCACCAGGGCACAAAACTCCCACTTCACCTCTTACTAGCTATGGGACCTCCAACCAGTTTTTCTAACGACTTCGGCCTCAGAAGCAAAGCAACAGACCTTTTCCCACTGCACGGTCTGTGGTACTCAGGACCTCTCAGTAAGTCCTCCCTTCTCGGACCCCACGCGGGTTCGCTCTCACCCGGCCTCAGCCCCTACGTCCTCGAGTCCCTTCTTGGGGCGCCTTCCTCGGCCTTGGCAGGTGTCTCCCTAACTTGTCCGCCCAGAGAGTGCTCCCTCTAACCAAAACCACTTCAGTCCCGGCCAGGGGATGCTACCTCATTCGGCAGGTGCTTTTGCAGCCGGGTCGCCAGCCTCGCGGGTCCCTCCGCGCCCGGGGCTTGCACACGGGTGTCTCCCCTCAGCAAGTTCGCGCCTTCCCTCCCCACCCAACTCTCCTCCGCTCAGCCTACGGCCTCTCACCTGCGCGGCGGGTTCCTCAGCTGAACGGTCTCCATGGCGCTGCCGGCAGCCGCCTAGACTGCCTCAAAGCTCCATCCTCCCGGAGCCCGCCCCGCAAACCCTCCCACACTTCCGCTTTCCGCCCCTACCGGAAGCGGGAGGGGGCCGGGCTGAGCGGCGTGTGTCACGTGGTTCCGTGGCGCGCGGATACAGAAGCCGGAGACCGAAGAGGCGCCTCTCGGGCAGCCTCTAGTGGCTCCAATGTTAGCGAGACCCTTTCCTTGACTTGCTTTGAGCCTGTCTGAGGGCTCCCCAGTTTCTCAGGTAGTGAGTTTATTAGCAAAGCACGGTCTTGATAAGAATTGAGCTCTTGTTGGGGCTAAAGAGAAAAGCCCAAGCACTCTTGTAAAACTAGGGCCGCAGGGTGCGGTGGCGCACGCCTGTAATCCCAGCATTCTAGGAGGCAGAGGCGGGCAGATCTCTGTGCGTTCGAGGCCAGCCTGGTCCACACGAAGCAAGGCCAAGACTGCTGAGGTTACCCAGAGAAACCCTGTCTCAAAAAAAACAAACCAAAAAAATCCAAACTGAAATGTCTGCTCCGTGATTGCTGAGGTTTTATTGTACATGAGACCAGCCAGACATCTGGAGAGTCCAGAGTATAGGGAAAAAGCAGACTGGCCACGGCCAGGGCTATTTCTTTGGGGGCGGGGCGGACAGGAAATAGCAGAGAGAGAGAGAAAAGCGGGTTGGGAAGTAAAAGACCTTGCCGTTATTCGCAGAACTGCTGCGGAAGGGAGTGAGCTAGCTGTAATCTGGAAGAACCTGGGAGCTAGCATAGTGGAGGGGAGAAGATGCTTGTCACCTGCACCCCAAGGAGCCTTCAGGTTACCTTGGACTTTGATACGTGATCACAGCTATGTGTCAATAAACAGCCCCAAGTCTTCTTTGTCAGAGGCAAGGAAAGACAACTGAGCGGCTCCTTTCGGTAGAGGGAAACTCTAGGTTCTGGGAGGAATACATTAACCTATCCACAGCAATCCTTTCGTCTTACCCTCTAAACATTCAGCCCAAGCCTGCTTTAGGGATAGGGGAATTGGGAGTTCCCTTTGGACCTGGCATACTTCAAAAAAGGACAGACCCACTGGCTTGGTCCAAAATGAATGTCTAGGCTCAGCTCATGCCGGATTATAGGACTATTTGCAAATAGATCAAATCTCACAGATTTTCTTCACTGCACCCTCCCAGTTCTTTGTTATTTTGGGGGTTTAGGGGGTATTTTTTTACTTTGGGTTGTTTGTTCGTTTGTAGGGATTTGCTTGAGACAGCATCTCACTATATATCCCAAGCTGGCCTGGAACTTCCTATGTAGACCAGATTGGCCTCAAATTTAGAGACTGGCCTGCCTCTGCCTTCCAAATGCTGGGGTTAAGGAACTGCACCATCATTCCTAGCTTCAATGGAAGATCTTAATTCATCTGTATTTGTGGTTCTCCTCTTGCCTGGGGGCTCTCTCCCACCAGCCCACAAAGTCAGAAGGGGCACAGAATGAGAAGCGTGCCTGGAATGGCTGGTGCTCCCTGTACAGGGATCTCACATCCCAGGAACCACTTCAGGGAGTTAGTTCAACTTTAATTCCGGAGAACAACAAAGGCCATATACCCCTTGAGTGGGTGGGGGCTCCAAGAATAGGTGTACATAATTGGTTGGAACAAGGCAGTTCAAGGATGCTTGATTTGCATTATACATATGAATGGAAACATAGTACCTAATTATCATATGATGTGAGGAGGGGCAAGCTAGGAGGGAGTTGTGTCAAAGGCTGTGTATCAAATGTGGTTAGGGCGTCTGTGTCTAAAGACAGTCTCCAGATGAAGTCAGGCAGAGACCAAAAGGCCCTGCCGAGGGGAGAAAGTCCTACACCTTAACACCAAGCTCAGAATGGCTATCTGGACTGGGAGGACTGCATCTTCAAATAGCATGGTCGTTCCAACACATATTCACTCATTAAATCTTATGATCCACAAGATGACAGGTACTTTCCAGCTCTCTGGAATCCTATTCCCTACATCTCAGTTTTCAGCTCAGTTATTATCCTCAGAGGCTTTCCTTGGCCTGCTCATGTTTAACAGCTTCCACGTGGTAATTTTCTATAACATCATTGTGTCTTCTTGGTTTTGTTTTAAAACAAGCTCATTTATACTGGCTTCGGCTTCCCAAGCGATAGGATTGAGGCACCAAACCCTTTGGATTTTGCTTCTTTCTCTCTCTCTCTCTTTCTCTCTCTCGTCTTTCTCTCTTTCTCTCTTTCTTTTTCAGGTGCATTGTATTCTTTTGTGTGTATGGTCTTTTTCATCATTCTCACTCTACCACTCTATATAGACCAGGATGCCTTAGCCTTCCATAGGTTTGCATCACCCCGCTCTTGGCTTCATTATAGCATTAATCTCTGGACGAAAAGTGAGTCTTCTTTTGGTCCTGAATGAATTCCTTCCCAGGCTCAACGGACTATGAGCTCCACGAGGGATGACGATCCGCTTCCTTCCGTGATCCAGACAGTATGGCCTCAGCGATCTCGAAGAACCGTTGAGCGTCACCTTCTGCAAGCTGGACCACAAGTTCCAGACTGAGCACGCGCAGGTCGTCTCGTTTCTCAAAGGCCCCGCCTCCGAGCCTCTTAGCTCCGCCCTTTTCCAGCCCCGCCCCTGGAGAACAATGAGCGCGGAGACCTGAGGGCTCGAGCCCACGGTTCCGCCCGCCCCTAGCCGCCTAGCCCCATCCCGTCTGGCCCCGCCCCTCGAGACCAGTCAGCGGCGGGCTTTAAAGGCACGCAGCCCTAGATTCCGGGCGGAAGCGGTTGCGCACTACTTGGTCGGGAGCGGGATTCGTTCTGTTTACCGGCCCTCTCGGGGATGGCCCCGAAAGTCTCGGACTCTGTGGAACAGCTCCGCGCCGCCGGCAATCAGAACTTCCGCAATGGCCAGTACGGCGAGGCTTCGGCGCTGTACGAGCGCGCACTGCGGCTGCTGCAGGCGCGAGGTAGGAACCCGCCCCACGCATCCCTCCGGGCCTGCGTCCTCCACCCGCATCCCCGCACCGGCCCTTACGCTGGCCCAGCTTTCGGGGTTTCCCCTTTCCCCGCGTCCCACCGCCGCACCAGGCCCTCCCGGGGCTTGATCCTGCGTTTCCTCCCGTCCCTGGCCGCCTAGCCGGGACCCCGTCGAGCCCCTCCCCCTCCCCGAGGCCAAGGGGCTGCGGTCCTTAAGGGCACACAGCCACCGCTTCCGCCCGGAAGCTGTTGCGCACTACTCAGCGGGGAACGGAGGTGGTCCCTGTTTGCCGGCCTCCCGGGATGGCCCCCAAACTCCCAGACTCTGTGGAAGAGCTCCGCGCTGCCGGCAACCAGAGTTTCCGCAACGGCCAGTACGCCGAGGCCTCGGCGCTGTACGAGCGCGCGCTGCGACTGCTGCAGGCGCGAGGTAGGAACCCGCCCCTCGTTTCCCCTCTGGGCCTGCAGACGTCCTGCACCTGCATTGGCGTCCCGGGCCTCATGTTGACCCGGTCTTCTGGGTCTTTCTTTTCCCAAGGCCAACTGACGCACCAGCCCCTCCCACCACGCTCCTGCATCTTCTCCACTTTAGCATCCTACGAGAAACTTGGCTTTTCTGCCTGCTTTTTTTAACTGCGCTGTTGGCTTGTATCTTAAGTTGCTCAGGCCTTCCTCTGACCCTTGAGGATCTAGCTCAGCCTTCCTCCCCACATGTATATCTTACCGTTCAGTTGACTGAATGTGTCGAGATGGGGTCGTTTCAAGGCTCAGCTTCCTGGGGGCAGTGTCTTTTGACTGAATATCTCTGAGATTAGAATTTTTTTAAGACAAGGTAAATGTAATAAGAGTTGGATCCTTTAGAAAGGAAAGGTAGACGGCGTCTCAAGAGATATTTGAGATGTCCATGAGAAGCTCGGCATATAATGCTTTAGGCACTGACCATCTCAGGTGTAGAGAATTATCAGAAAGGATCCAGAGAGACTGAGTAGCATGAGCTATTAACGAGAATATTTAAGACATGAAGTAGACAAAACTTTATTGTGTCGGTGTCTTATCCCCTAATGGGAAGAGTTTTAAACACAGGAAGAGCATATTATCAATGCTCCTAGCCTTTGCCCAAAAGTCCAGACGCTTTGACTTGGAACATCCTTTTGTTTTGTTTTGTTTTGTTTTGTTTTGTTTTGTTTTGTTTTGTTTTGTTTTACAACAGGGTGTAGCCTCTCTGTAGCCTTGACTGTCCTGGACTCACTTTATAGACCAGGCTGGCCTCGAAGTCACAGAGATCCATACCCCTGTCTGCCTCCCCAAGTGCTGAGATTACAAGTTTGTGCCATGATTCCCAGCTCACATTTTCTTGACTAGCATTTGTTGAGTATTTTTCTGTGTGCCAGATGTTATCTTCATACACTTATAGGTGAGGAATGCCAAAGAAATAATTGCCTTACTAGGATTACACAGTGAAGGTATCAGACCCAAAATTTGTATATAGTGTTTTCTGATTTCTTGAGTCTGTTTTTATTTTACCTTCATTTTTATTGGTAATGGGGGGGGGGGGTTGATTACATGTGTACCCCTGGAGCAGGAGTTACTGGTGTTAGTTGTGAGCTGCCTGGTGTGGTGGTGGTGGGAACTAGACTCTGATCCTCTTTAAGATCATCAGTACATGCTTTGAACCCACCCCAAGTCCAAATTTTTAATCATCAGCTAAGCTTCATAAATCCTCAGAATCCCTCCTTGTTAAAAGTTTTTATAGCTTCAGGCTGCATGCATGCTGCACACTTTTTTTTCTCTCTCTCTCTCTCTCTCTCTCTCTCTGGAAACCCTCTTTAGAAGCTCCTCACATAATGAAGTTGCTAAGGACACTGAAGTTCCCCTCTTCCCTGAACAAACATAAACACTGCTAACCCAGAAAAGCTGTGTTTTTGTATGAGTTGCCCTAGACTAGTTGCCCTGGTATTTAAATTTAACCAATTTTATTTCTCTTCCTACTACTGATTTTTTTGCCTGATTATGTGGGCGATTCTTGACTTCTCAGATCAGTTTTCTTGGCCCTAAGAGGAGCAAGGGAAGCCTTGTAGCACGCCTGAGAAGCGAGACCTTCCAATGTAGATGCACACGAGTGCCCAGGAGAGCTGAGTGCATAGCCTAGGACCACCGACTGGGTTAGGGTTCTGAGAGCTTCTCCATCACACCCCTGCTGTGTGCTCTGTACTTTGGTGACATGATCTGGATTACTGGTTTTGAGTGTTTGTACTTAATGCGTTATGGCAAGGATGTAATTTAACTTTACTTTCTGGTCCAAGAACAGAAGGAAAGGGGCATAAATTTATTATGTTTATTATTGTTAGTATTGAATGAAAGATATCAAGTGTTAACATGGTATCATGCTTCCTAAAGCAAGTTGCAAAAGGATAGGTAGTGTGTGCCCCTTGAAACACTTTAGTGGTGCTGTACCTTATCTATTAATGATGTATACTAAAATGGATACTGCGTGAGAATTCACACATCACCTTGGGGATTGTGCTGTCCTCCAGGGAAAGGGAGCACAGGGACACGGATGAAGATAGATGGAGCTTTAGCCATTTCAAAAAGAAAATTGAGGCCAGTCTGATCTGTGTAGTGGCTGAGGCCAGTTAGGGCTTCATAGTGAGACATTGCTCCAGAATAAAGGAATGAATGAGTGAGGGTGTGGAGGTGACCCCTGTTATCCTAGTACTCAGACTGGGGCAGGAAGGTTGTTGGAGGGTCAAGGCTATCCTTCTTCACATACATAGTAAGATGGAAATCCACATGCCTCTGCCTCAGGAGTACTGAGATTAAGGGCATACACCACCATACCCACAGTTTGTTTTAAGTTGGTTTTTGTTTTTTTGTGGGTTTTTTTTGTTTGTTTGTTTGTTTTTTTGTTTTTTGTTTTTTTTTTTTGGTTTGGTTTGGTTTTTGTTTTGTTTTTAAGTGAAATGAAAAGAGACTGTGTGATGGCATGAGTCCTGTAGCTCCAGTACTTTGGGGGACTGAGGCAGGAGAATTGCTAGTTCAAGGCCAACCTGAAATAGGTAGTGAGAACTGCCCCGAAGTTGGAGGTAGGAACAACTAATTTTGCTAGAGGGGTGGATACTGAATATCATAGGTTAGTGTCCAAATCAAATTTTTCAGTAAGACCTTTGGACTATATACCTAGGAGTTACTTGATCAACACTAAATAACTGTTGTCTTATTTTCTGTGTTTTGCCGTTTGGTGGTTTATGACCCGTGGTAGTGAGTGAAATGTAGTTAAAAATATCTTTAAAAGTAAAAATCGGGTAAAGAAAAAAGAAGAAAGTACAAATTGAAGAGTGTGGAGTGGGAGTGAATCTAAGAAAGTTAGGCAAGGAGTAGGGGCTAATACAATCAAAATACATTTAATGGAATTCTGAAAGAATAAAAAATATTTTTAAAGTGAATATTACGAGTCTACTGAGGTCCTAGGACTCACGTGGCAGAAGGAGAAATGGACTCCCTCAGGTTTTCCTCTGACTTCCATATGCATGCCTTCCACACAAAAAATAAATTTTAAGAAACGAAAATGATTCCAGTCACAGCGATAGATTTGAGCTTCTGTGACTTGGGGTAAGCATTGACTTTAGAGAAGTGACCAGTAATTGTCCCAAGAGATACGTAGTTTACATTTCCTGACTGAGTTGCCCTCAGTCCCGGCAGACCCACTGTTGTTGCCACTTCCCTGGTAAAGTCTTTCTGACTTAGCTAACTGCTCTCTAGCTTGCATTTCCCTCCAGCTTTGGGTTGCTCCTCTTTCAGGCATTTATTGTTGCCTTTTCCTGGTTTTTTGTTTTTGTTTTTCTCCTTTTATCTGGTACCAGTTCAGTGGTGCTCGGTAGTAAACAAATGAGTAAACAAGGATGGGTGCTCAGTCCCCTGTGAATGGCAGAGATCTCGGTTTCCCCACTGCCGTGATGAGAACGATGAATGTGTTCTATCCTACCTGATAATAAGCCTAGTTAGGCTCCATACTCTCTGCTGCCTTTTCCCAAAGCCTAGAAAGTTCTAAGTGTGAGGTGCATCCCTGTGCCCTCTGACATCTGTTTCCTAACTCATGATCTTCTTGCTCTCCCTGCCTCCCTCCGGGCAGGTTCTGCAGACCCCGAAGAAGAAAGTGTTCTGTACTCCAACCGTGCAGCGTGCTACCTGAAGGATGGGAACTGCGCAGACTGCATCAAAGACTGCACTTCGTAAGTGGCCGGGGAGGCTCTGGGTGCCTACAGGTCTCCAGAGAGCAACCCAGGTGTCTTCTCTGAAAGAACCCCACCATTTCTCTCTGACAGATGTTAGAAAGTGTCACTAAGTATCATCAGACCACTTAGAATGGCAGGCTCTACTGGAACCTTGTCAGTTTGGGCTCACTGCTTCTGAGAATGGTGTGGAATGGGGTAGACTTTAAAGCCTCTGTGACACTTGGCACATGAGGTGGGACATAGTCACAGTAACTGACTCGCTCATTTGTTCTCCTGGGATGATGGTATGAGAGCTAAGAAGAAAGAAGAGATAATAGAAGTTAAGAGATTGTCTCAAGAAGCAAAAAGATGGTGAGGCACACTCTTAATCCCAGTGTTCAGTAGGCAGTTCTTTGTGCAATCATGGCTACCTTGTTCTGTATAGTGAGTTCCAGGCCAGCCAGAGCTACATCATGAGACCCTGTTCCAAAAAAGGGGTGGGGGACAGAGTAAAAGGAATAAACAACAGTCTGTCAGTAACCAGTTGTGCAGGACATTTAACAGTATCCTGGCTCATCGTTCTGGGTAGCCTTTGGTCATCATTGCTAAACCAGCATACATTGGCTAGCTGGTTCCTCTGGCTGATCCTAGATCTGATGCTGTATACATGCATGGGAGGAACAGACATGCTCATGGAGCCTGTGCTGGTTTTCTTTCTCTCTTTCACAGAATATTCACCCTGACGGTAAGTTTACCTTCCTTCACAGGGCAGAACTGAGTTGCCAAAGACTGGCATAATAAAGTGATTTGCCTAGGGTTCTATGGCTAGTGGTAGTGTGGGTAGAATACAAATTCAACCCCAGGCTTGCTCATTACTTCTACTAGACCATGGTGTGGAAACATGGCCACATGAAAACTGTGAGGCCCCTGTTCTATATTTGGGTAGGGGTAGAGGGTATAAAAATTGGCACACATGTGCATGCATTTCATTAGTCTTCATTGGTCTTCTGCCTTCTTTACCTTCGTAATTCAGTTTAAGTTGAGAATTCTCTACCTATTATAGAGGTGGTGTCTTTCTCCAGAAACTAACTCCGCTATGCTGACTGCTGCAGACAGTTGCGTGAATCACTGCACTGTTAGGAAGGCCTGTTGGCCTAGCAGACAGATGACATTTTTGCCTCCTGTTCCAGAGCACTGGCCTTGGTTCCCTTCAGCATCAAGCCCTTGTTGCGAAGAGCATCTGCGTATGAAGCCCTGGAAAAGTACACCCTGGCCTATGTCGACTATAAGACTGTGTTGCAGATCGATAACAGTGTAGCATCGGCCCTGGAAGGCATCAACAGGTGAGCCCAGTGTACTTCACCACTTCTCTGAGGAACCAGTACTCTTGATTGGCTTTGGCCCATTGCTTTGCTTTGGTTGTTTTCTGAGCCATGGTCCCTTTGACTGTTTGAAAATGTGTGTGTGTACATGTGGAGGCCATGGGTTGATGTTGGGTGTCTTCCTTTATCACTCCAAACCCCATTTTTTGACAGTCTCTCATTGAACAGAAAGCACATCAACTTGGCTAAACTTACTGGCCAGCAACCTTCAGAGACCCTCTTGTCTGTATCTCCAGGGTTATTAATTTGAAAAAATCTTGTTTGTTTGTTTGTTTGTTGGTTTTCAAACAGAGTCTCACTGTATATCCCTGGCTGTCCGGAAACTCACTATGTAGACCAGTTTAGCCACAGAGACTTGGAAAGCCTTTTTTTGTTGTTTTTTGTTTGTTTTTTCCTAATATAACATTTTATTGATTCCCTGGGAATTTCGCATCATGCGAGCAGATCACACTCACTTTCCAGTCCGTCCATGTCTAACCTTCCAACTCCTGTGATCTTCCCCAACCCAAAAACAAAAGGTAAAAGTACAAATGGGGGCAATAACCCAAGTCCAATCTGTGTTATCTTTACTCCCTGGAGCATTGTCAAACCCTTAAATAGAACTGAGTCCTTTCCCTCCCACATTTCTGCCAGAAACCATCAGCTGTGGAGAGCTGCACTTCACTGTCCTTATCACACTTTTTTTAAGAGTTCTCTTTGCTGGCTTCCTGTCTAGACTGTTACATTTGAGGGGTGGGGGAGGGCGGGAAGACTTGTCATAGAAAGCTTCCATGTCCTAGCTTGGGTTTTGTTTGTATTTGTTTTTTTATGAGTGTTTTGCCTATGTGTGTCCTCTAGTTGGTCAAAGAAACATGTAGGATACCCTGGAACTGGAATTACAGGTGATTATGAGCCATTGTGTAGATGCTGGGAACTGAACCCATGTCCTCAGGAAGAATAACAAGCATTCTTACTTAGACCCTGAGCATCTCTCCAGCCCCAGCACTTGAAAATAGGCATCATATCAGGCAGGCAGGCAGATCTGTCCGGGGTAGAAGGAAGGATCTTTTGAGAAACTTTAGGGAATAGGGTTGAGAATTGGAATCGCTGGGCCAAACAGGAAAGCCACCCCAAAGCCTAGTGAAAGGCTATGAATTTGTTGTAGTTTCGGTCTATGTGGTTTTTATTCTTGTAACGTAGGAACATGGCTATAAGAGCTCTGTTCACTCATGTAGTATATACTTGCAGTGTCTTGAAGCCAGGTGATATGCCTGGAAATCAATTAACAGTGTGGACATACGGGCAGAGAACACTATTTTAAGTTGAAAATTAAATAAGCAGGAGTTAGCTAGATCTATAGACAAGGAATGGAAAATTGAGGAAATTGTATAACATAGAGGAAGGATATGTGCCTAAGGATGAGGAGCAAAGAAGCTTGTTTGCTCGTTTGTTTTTGCAGTGCCTGGGGAATCAAACCTAGGGCCTTGTACGTGCTAGGCACACTACCACTGAGCTACACAGCCAGCCCAAGGATCAGGAGTGGCACAAAATGAAAATGGAGAGGAGGGGGAGGACCAGAGCTCAGGCCATATTAGCCTGCAGATGGGAACCACTAAGGTTTTAAGACCGAATGGGCTATGATTGACACTTAAAATCTGAACAGCGTGCAAATGACAAGTGTTTGCTTTGGACTAGTTTCATTGAGAAAATAATTTTTTTTTAATGGGATCCCTTTTTGGGGTATGTGTGCAAAGTTTATCCTTAAAATTCACATAGGGCAACCATGCTAAGGGAAAGTGTCCCATGGTATTGGTTCTGAGAAAGTTGATGGGTAGCAGACTCCCATTCCTCTGTTAAAGCATGTGGGAAATACAAATGGTGGGGTTGGGGGTTATGCCCTCCTCTTTGGGTATAAAAGAGGAATGGCTTGACCTAGCCAGACACCTGCAATCCATCCTTTCCTTCCAGAATAACCAGAGCTCTCATGGACTCACTTGGGCCTGAATGGCGCCTGAAGCTGCCCCCTATCCCTGTGGTGCCAGTTTCAGCCCAGAAGAGATGGAATTCCTTGCCTTCGGAAAACCATACAGAGACACCTAAAAGCAAATCCAAAGAAACTGCAAAGAGCAGAGGTGAGCCGTGACTCAGTCTGAGAAGTTTAGAGTGGTCTTCTAAAAGATGGCCTCATTTAGCTATTAGGTGATAAATGAAGTGAAAACATAAAACAGTCTCCACTTTTTAGAGTGTCTCTTTGACTCTACAGACAACGTCAGTGTAAGGCTTGAGTGCTACAGGGGATAGGATAGGAACCTCCCGGCCTGGCACATGGGTACAAGTGCTGGCTATCATTCTTTAGCAGTGCTTGGAGCATGCTGCTTAGGAGGTTTTTGATTGCAAGAACAGAAACTTTCAACATGGCAAAATAATAAAGGAAATGTATTGGCTCATAGTTAGTTATGTGTCATGCCAAAAACCCATCCCACTCTTACCCACCCTTTGACTTACTGTTTAAGTGAAAAGGTATTTCCCCCCATATACTCAGCTTACATTTTCCCGGGGTCCTGGTATAGTTTGTTGTGGCTCCTGTGACCAGATGAGGCTTTGTAACTAGGACCATCCACCCATCCCAATAACTGGAAAGTGATGCCTCCCTGAGAAGAAGTGTCCTGGGTGACGGGAGAAGGCCGAGTAAGAGCGAAAATCAGAGCTGGAGACAGTGGGCTGGGAAGCTCTCACTAATGTTCCCGGCTTGCAAGCCTGGAGTCGCGGCAGGGCTAGGGCTAGCGTTCTTATTACTACGTCAGCCTTAGATAGTGGAAGACATTGCTTAGTACTCCTGTCAGGAGGGTGCCTATGTAGCCATGTGGGAGCCTAGCTAATGTTTCCACTCTTCCTTAGCAGGAAATTGTGCTCATAGTGAACTAGAATGCCTCCGGGTACCTGGCTTTTATTTTATCCTTTGCAGTCACTGAGCCTTGTGGTAATTGGTTCTGCTAAGCAGTGAGATACAGGAGAAAGCACTTGACCCTTAGGGAGCTCCTTGTCTAGTGAAACTGAATCAGGAAGACTGTTTTAAGATATGGGGGAAAAGCAAGTGCCGGGAATTGCTAGTGTTTGGGGAGCTTAAATTTAAATTGAGTCAAGAGAAGGCTCACACAGGGGCAGGTGATAAAAGTGATCTTGAGCTGGACCATAAAGGTGAGGTCATTAGGGAGGACGGTTGGAGGCAGAGGCCATGGAAGGAGCTGGAGAAGGGACGAGCATGGGTAGACGTGGCTTCCAGGAGAGGCACTGCAGAGTGTTCATACATGCAGCTGCTGGACTGCTTCTAGGGCCTCGGGCTCCTGTGCACAGTACAGGATGTTGTATAATAGCAAAACAAAACTAGAAGTCACCCTGGTCACCACGAACAGATCCTTCCTGGAATTTTGGAAGTGAAAACGTATCAAATACAGGTATCAGCACACACAAACCTCGGGAGTAGAATGTTGAAGGGGAAAGCAACCAAGCCATAAAAGACCAGACCACCAGACTAAGTACTTCTTTATCTGAGGCTCCATGACAAGGGCTGGTAGATGTTCTTGTATCCATAGATGTAGTTTATATTGATACGGACAGTGAGCTTAAGGGAGGGGGAAACACAGAGTCAGAAATAATAGCTTCTTTCAAAAGTGGGTGGGCTAGGGAGGGTCCTAAGAAAGGGATGGGTTGGCATGCTGATTTTATTCCCACGCCTTTACCCTAGTCATAAATATTGTGTTTTACCGTGATAGTTTTAAACATTAAACAGTGGTACTGTGGGACCATGTCTGGGACAGTTGGAGCCAGAGTGAAGGACCTTAAAACACTACAGTGTGCAGCCTATGTTTAGCGTTGTTCTCTGTCCTCTCCCCGTAAGGGCTGAAGCAGAGCTACATGTAGCTGGTAAAAGTGGACACTCACAGGCTAGAGCAAACCAGAACAAGCCCTCTTCAGCCCTATTCTGAAATCAAGAAACCGCAGCCTTTCTTCACTAGATGCCTCTCCGCATTAAGCTTGTAGGCTGTTCTCCACTTTTTCCTGCATTATCCTCAGATTTGATCCTGACTTAGCCCTTTGCTCTGGGGAGGAAACTGAGGTACTGAAGTTAAATGACCTTAAATAGGTCATGCAGAACATTCTAGCTATCCAGTGGCAGTACCACAAGGAAACCTGGCTTTTTATCATGTATGTAATATGCATGTGTGTGTTTATAAGTTTTTGTACTCTTCTAATGAAAACCTTTAATTGGCTAGAAGCCATTAATTAGGAGACTCAGTAATCAGGAGGAATGCTCCAAAGCCGGGCAGGCAGTCCCTGACTTGCAAGGGATGATGCTGAAGAGATCTCACTGATCTCATTTGAGCACTTGATCCATGTTTTTTTTTTTTTTCCCTCTTCTAAATTTGTGTCTAGTGCCTTCTGCTGGGGATATGGAGAGAGCCAAAGTTCTGAAGGAAGAAGGCAATGAGCTTGTAAAGAAGGGCAACCATAAGAAAGCTATTGAGAAGTACAGTGAAAGCCTCTTGTTTAGTAGCCTGGAATCTGCCACATACAGCAACAGGTATCTTCTGCGCAGCTGCTGGCCCCGGGAATTTCAAAACACTTGATTCTGCACAGGCTTTTCTGAAGACTGGGATGTAGCTCAGTGGGAGGATACTTGTCTACCACGGGCTCAAAGGGTTGGGATATAGCTCAGAGGGTACTGGGCTTACTTACCACAGACTTGTGATTATGGATAGGTTTGAGTCCTTTTCAGGTAGACCTGTGCATTCCCACCTACCTTAGGACTGGGAACAGGTGTTGATAGTGGCAGCTCTTACAGGGGTAGACCCTTCCAGAAAGAGATGCTAAACAGTAGTGTACAGTGTCCTAGCCCTCATCCCAGAATTTTAAGCTTACAGTATCAACACAACCTTCCTGTCCGGCGGACCATCCTGTGGCTGCTTTAACTCATCTGTTTCTGACAGTTCTGGCCTTGAGCCCAGGCAGTGGAGTAACTGTTGCCTGGCTAGAACAGGAGGGATGAGTGCAGACCTAGCAGGAACTGCTGTTGGGAAGCGCTAAGAATGAAGACACGGGAGCCATGGCACCATCCTTGTGGGAAACCCCCTGCCCTGTTCTGATGCTCAGAAGTGTAGGTGACAGAGAGCAGGTATTACCAGCTTTTAAAGGTGAGAAAACCAAGGTGCTGTTTAAGCTCAAACCAACTACTACGTGGTAGTAATAGACCTGGAATCTGAGCTCCCATGAGATTGGTTAGTTTATTGTCAGAAGCTAAGTACAGTCAACAAGATTTATTATCTTGCTGATTTATTATTTATAAATCACATTTATTATCGCTACCCGCTTGTGTTTAGTTAGAACATCTTTAATCAGGAAGCTGGAGAGATGGCTGAGAAGTACAGAGCATTTGCTACTCGTGCTGAGGACCCAGGTTCACTCCCAGCACTATTAAGAAGTTCATTGTCCTTAAAAACTGTTACGATGAAATGTGTCGGGGCAGTGAGAGGACTTAGCATGGAGGTGCTTGCTACCCAAGTCTGGCAACAGTCAGCTCGTGTTTCTTCAGAGGACCACGGGAGCCGTGTTCCCAGGAGTTCCTACAAGGAATTCAGCTTGCTCCAGTTTGTCTTTGCTTTGTAAGAGTTGAACTTTTAGTTTTAAATTTTGGATAGAACTTGTGGTTTCCTGAAGCTGCGTGGACCAGGCCTGCAGCTCATTTGCTCTGTGTATGGGCCATCAGCCCCTCCTTTCTCTAAGCTCCTCACCTTGATGCCACTAGACACCCATTATTTAAATATTGGGCCACACAGTTTTAGTTTCCCTCCTGCTCATTTTACTTCTCTTACTACTCGTTTAAAATATGGTCTTTCCCCTGGGTGGGATGGAGCGGGGGCGGGGAGGTCATGTACAGTGCTGGGCCTCATACTGAGGGCCTTGTGCATGCTAGGCAGACACTCTGCTACTGACCTGTATATGCCCAGCCTGAGTTAATTGTCTTGTGTTTGTGTTTAAGCTGTGATGATTCCAGAGTTTGCCAGAAAAAATTAAAGCAAGCAGTTAGTTTATAATAAAGTGTGGGGAGAAAAGATACCATTCAGTAAGTAATACTGGCCTCTATATTAAAAAAAAAGCCTTAGAAGAGCACAATTTCAAATTTAAAAACCAAAGCAAATGCAGGACATATGAGCTGATTCCCATACAATGTGGAAGGAAAACCCCACAGAAGTTATGGATAAATTGTATAACTTTGTTTTTATAATATTAAAACCCCTTACAAAAGATATTCACGGGGCTGGAGAGATGGCTCAGAGGTTAAGAGCACTGGCTGCTCTTCCAGAGGTCCTGAGTTCAATTCCCAGCAACCACATGGTGGCTCACAGCCATCTATAATGAGATCTGGTGCTTTCTTCTGGCTTGCAGATGTACATGCAGACAGAATACTGTATACATAATAAATGGCTAAATAAATAAATAGATCTTTTAAAAAATATATATATTCATCTTTTTATGTTTATAGCCACTAACACAAGATCCTGGGTGTGACCCAGCAGGATCGGGGGTGGGAGGAAGCCAACTAAAAGTTAGCTACCATTTTCTTCCATCCTAACAGAAATTAAAATTTGAGAGTCGGGTTTGCTACAATCATAGGAACAGAAACTCTTGGTAACTTCATCAGAGTGCCTGGCAATAATAGTAAGAATTTGAACTGTTGGTATCTCTTGATCCATCAGTCTTTTCCCTGGGGGAGTTCAAAGTATGAGAAGCTGTAAGTACATTGACCACCGCCCATCTGCACACCATCTGAATTCTTCAGTGGTCCATGATGCTTCGGACCATACCCAGTGCTTAGCACAGGCCTCCATCCCCAGCCCAGTCTATCTTACTGTTGATGTGTTCCAAACTAGTTGCTTACATCTTTACACACAACCCCTGAAATGTCAGCATGCTTAATGTTAGTGTTTAATATTCATGCACTGGCTTTTTTCTTAAGGGGGGTACCTTTTTATCTGCTGAAGGAGGGTTTTGGGAAACTGTGTAAAGAACTTGCTGCAGGGTGGTGAGTGCAATGTGAGGCTGTGGGTTTCTGCAGACCACCACTTTCAACTCCAGCTCTGCCCCACACCAGTAGTAGCACCAAGGGCAAGACCATGGACTCCCGAGCCAGCTGAGAAAGCGTCTCATAGCCTTTGCATCTGCAGAAAAGGCTATGGAGCTGGAGAATGGCTCATCAGTTTAGAGCACCAGCTGCTCTGCTCCAGGGGACCTGGTTTCAATTCTCAGCATCCACAGGCTCACATCCACCTGTAACTCCAGCTCTAGAGGATCCAACTCCAGGCCTGCACAGGCACCAGTACACATGTGGCAGTCACAGAAACAACCCAAAATCTCAGGCAGGGCTGGAACGGAGAGGATTGTAGGTAGAAAGCAACAGCACAAAAGAGGTGTTCAGCAAGTCAAGTCGTTCCCCAGCTGCCTCAAGTTTGCTTGAGGGGATTCACAAGTGACTGAATTTCTGCAATGGTCTTTCTGCATTAGAGCCCTCTGCCATCTGGTCCTGAAACAATACAAGGAGGCAGTAAAGGACTGCACAGAAGCCCTCAAGCTGGATGGGAAGAATGTGAAGGCATTTTACAGGCGAGCTCAAGCCTACAAGGCACTCAAGGTAAAGGCTTCCCCGCCCAGAGACCCAACCATAGCTACAGAGAGTTGTGCTAGTGCTGGCTCTTGGTGTGTCAAGTGAAGCAGTACTTGCTGTGTTTCTTCTCCCCAGCCCTGGGATTGCTCCAGTCTGGGGTTTGGAAGCATTGTTCTGTCTCAGCAGTTGTCCTCACTCTGGCTGATTCTCACCACCCTCCTCTCGATCCCCTCCCCAACTCTCCTTTTCTCTTTCATAGGACTATAAATCCAGCCTCTCGGATATTAGCAGCCTCCTACAGATTGAACCCAGGAATGGCCCTGCACAGAAGTTACGGCAGGAAGTTAACCAGAATATGAACTAAAACCCCAGAGGGCAACAGGAACCCTCCACCTGACCTTCCCAGAGAAGCTAGGGGCTTCCCCTGCATCTGCCCCCAATACCCAGCATGCCCCAAGGGAGTGCAAAAGCAACCCCACTTTGACTCCTTGGAGAGGTAGCAGCCTTTCACCTGAGAAGCTTCGCTTGTTCAAATTAAGTCCACTACAGACAAGCACAGGACTTTTTTTTTTTTTTTTTTTTTTTTTTTTTTTTTTTTAAGAACCTTCCCCACTAGAGTGTGAAGCTACAGCCCTGGCCTCATCCACTTGCTTCAGCCTGGCCCTTGTCAACAAAGTACTTGGCAGAAGTGCCGCAGACTGTGTGCCCTGTGGCTTTCCCAGATGCCATGCCTCTGCAGTTAATCTGAGCTGGGAGAATAGTGCTGACAGGCTAAAGTCCTGGCTTACCTACACCCAAAGCAGCTTGTTGAGCTGGTTCTCCAAGGCTGCCATCTCCCCAAGGGCACAGCTGCTATCTGCATCCTGTCCTTGGCACAGTGTCCTGTGTTGAGCCCCAGTGCCTTTAGTCCAGGCCCTTTGTGGGAAGGCAGAGCCTGACCCTTGGAGGCTCTGTGCTGTTGCCTTCTGTATGGAGCTACCTACACTGTTCAAAGAGTCCACATTCCTCCTGGGATGGGGAGAGAGGGCTCCTTGAGATTAGTATCCCTCCAGTCTGAGCAGGAACTTATCTTTCCCCCCAACAGCAGGCCCTCAGGCTTCTTTGTTTTTTTTTCTTTTGTTAATTTGTTGAAGTTAATTGAACTGATTTTATTGAGCTGTGTGTTGCTGTTGCATTAAAAGGTTTTCTTCTATATAATCGGCTATTGTACATTTATTTATGCCTTCTCGGGCTTGCACTTGGAACTCGGTAGTGTTAATAATTGACTAGCACAAAACAGAAAACAAAGGCAAGCTAGATCTTAAACATACTCTTTGTACTACTAAATTTCAACCCTGTAAACAAAATGTTAATTTTTAATTATTATATTTCCTAAATATATAGAATGGCCTGTGGAAAAAAACAGCCATTGGTTCTTGGACATTCATCTATTGAACAAATTTTTCAAACAGCCTAGGCATTGTATATAGTCCAAGGGAGATGGCTGGTCCCTGCTGTGAGGAGTGACCCTGTGAGAAGACAAGTTAAAATAACAAAATATAAAGTTGCAGCTGGCTTAGGCATCATGAAGGAGCTGTCCAGCAGTCAGCTGTCTTGCCTGCCCATGAAAAGATTTCCACAATAGAAGGGTAAAAGGCCCCTGGAAAGAAGAGCTTGAACTGAGTTCAGAAGAGAAAGCTAAGAACTGGGGATTTAGCTCAGTGGTAGAGCATTTGCCTAGCCTGCATGAGGCTCTGGGTTCAAGCTCCTGCACTAAAAAAAATAGACGGAAAAGCTGCCTACTGTGGAAGTCAGCATAGAGGTCCCTCAAAAGGTACCCATAGTGAGTTCTGGGGCTACAGCTGGTCGTAGTAGTGCACACCTTTCAAATTTGCCTGAGGCAGAGACAGGCAGATCTCTGTGAGTTCAAGGCCTGCCTGATCTACAAGGAGCCCAGAACAGCCAGGGCTACACAGAGAAACTATGCCCATGGATTATCACACATATAGCCAATGGAATCTCAAGGAAGCATGTGACAAACGCCTGCATGTTTATCATGGCAGCATTCACAGAAGGATTCCGTAAATAACCATCGACCAATGGATAGAATGTGCACATAGAGTGAAAATAGAAGGGTGTGTTTGTGTTAGAAGCATGTGTGTGCGGCAGGACAACTTTGCGGAGTTGTCTCCTTCCACCTTTACATGAGTTCCAGGTATCAAACTCAGGTCACCAGGTTTCCACAGGGAGCAACATCACCTGGAAAATCATCTCTGGCTCATATAGCAGAGTATTACTCGGGCATAAAGAATGAAATTCCTTGCAGGAAAATGGAGCTGAAGAGCATGTTAAGTTAAAATAAGCCAGACTCACAAAGACTAACAGTGCATGTTTTCTTATATGTGGACTAAATCAGTGTGTGTGTTTGTGTGTGGTGTTAAAGTAAATATTTGGGAAGAGAAGGGGCCTGAGGCAGCAGAGCATAATAAAGGGTAAATTAGCAGAATGCATGCTGTGCATAATGTGATGAGACATTTTGTATGCTAAATATATGCTGACAATGAGAAAAATACTCTAAAGGTAATGTTAACAGGTGAAAGGTGGGAGCTTGGACGAGCAGAACGTGTGCTCCCTAGCTGGGAGTGCTCACTAAGGCAGGATGAATGAAATACCTGTTCACATTTGCAAAGATCTCAGCAACCCTGGATGAGGCTGCAAGCTACATGTTTTCACCTTAATGAAGCAGTGAAGTAGCAGACAAGAGACGTCAGATTTTCCTTCTGATTGCTTGGAGGAAAGAAGCACCAATCCAGTGAAGCCATGGAGGGACTGCTGCCAGAGTCCAGCTGAGCTCAGATGAGGATGGTGATGGAGGGTTTACAGAGTAGAAACAATTGAGAGTAGGGGGAGAGAATGATAGATTGACTGCACATGGAAGATGAGAGGAAGGGAAGTGACTGAGAGGGGAGACCTTGGCTTTGGAATAGAGTGAGGGCAGAAGACTTTTCTGAGAACTCTCAAGACAAAACCAGAGAGGCAGGCCTCTAAGCTTGGCATTTGTTGTGAGTTGGACTTGTTACTGATGGTCCCAGGGTCAATAGGGTGTAAGGTCTGTGGTCCAGGAGCTTCTAAAAGTGAATGGAGCTGAAGAAAAAACCAAAGTCTTCAAGTAAGTACAATTGAAAATGGACCTGTAAATAAGATGTGGAGGAGCAGAACATGGAGAGAAAAGAATGAAGATCAGGCCTGGAGAAAGGCCCACATTGAGCATCTTGAGGGAATGGGATGAAGCTGCTTGGAGAGCAGGAGCAGTGGATTGTAGGTATGGAGAGGTTTGTTTTGTATTTTTGTTTTGTTTTGTTTTTAATTTGGTTTTGGTTCTTTTTGAGACAGGGTTTCTCTGTGTAGCCTTGGCTGCCCTGGACTCTCTTTGTAGACCAGGCTGGCCTTGAACTCATAGAGATCTGCCTGCCTCTGTCTCCCTGAGTACTGGGATTAAAATACTCACTGGGGGAAAACAATGTGAGGCAGAATGGCTGTTGTATTTGTTCCAAAGAACTTATGACAGTACCAGTGTGCTGGTGTATCTTCACCACTGCTCTTTGGTCCCATGGATATGGGGAAGGCAAGGAGCTGAGGTTTGTATCCCTGAAGAACCTTGGGAGCTCCCTATTTAGGGAGGGAAATCCTTACCAGGGAAGGTACTCTAGTGTATTTCTACAGAGTTCTTCGCTGCATTACACATGTGGTCAGCTGCGACACACATGCAATTGCTGGCTTCTAAGGGGTCGCTTGGCACGCAGGCCACCTTGAGTTTTAGTCCATTTGCTCAGTCCATCGCATGATGGTACCCAGTTAACCATCTGCTGTTATGACCAGTCTATAGTTTGGAGCTGTTACATGCCTAAGCTCAAGTCCCGGTAGGTTTTCTGTTACATGCGCACTTTCTGTGTACTTTAGCCCTTGTTTGGGCTTCTGGTTATGTTCCTTACTAAATCCTGCTTTAGTAAAATCTTTTTCTCTACCCCACTCTCCCTCAGGCCCAAGGAAGCCTCGTAGGTGGCAAAACAGATTTTGCAGCATTTTTTAATATATAAAGCAAAAAGATCAGCAGTGGACTGTGTGTCCTGCCTTCATTACGCATCCAAAGCTCAAGAACAGAGAGACCAATCGGTAAATAAGTTAAGAGTTCACACAGCCTTAGAACCAAGAGCAGAAATGCTGTAATCAGCAGTGAAGGGAGTGAAGGTTCCATTTTCAATGGAGGGAGGTAAAAAAAAAAAAAAAAATCCCGAAGTATGGACCCAGTCTTCAGTTAAGAAGGTGGACTAACCCACAGCAAGACCAGGCCTTCAGACAGGCAGAATGGAGCCAAGCAGTAAACCCTGAGGCCTGGCAGGGAAGCTGGCATGAGAACACTCCAGCCATTGTGCATGTCTCCTATGACTCCATGATGCTTCAGACAAAGCCATGAAGACATCACAGTGAGTTTTTGAATGTCGGCCTCTGCTGGGTTCTCTACAGAGTCTCAGGTGAGCAGCTTAGCTGCTGGGCCGTGGGCCCTCCCGCCCCCAGGCACCCACTGTGCTGAGTTCCTTTAGCCTTCTGCTGACTCCATCTCCTTGTGTGCCTGCAGTACCGCCACCGCCTCTTCTATCTACGGGACACAGAACAGACGCTTAGTGCAACTGCCCAATACAGCCCCAGAAGAGCCATGACCTCGCATGGGACCCTCATATCCTGCCGCTCACAAGATCCCAGCCCCACTGCCACCTTCTCAAAACAGAGGCGACACTGCTGGATGTGACTCCATCCTGTCAGAACACGTGTTCTGAAGCTTTACACGAGCTCATCTGTGGTGGGACTGAACTTAGGAACCTTCAACTCAAATCCAGCAGACCGAGGGCAGCTGCTCTACCTTATCCAGGACGGCCCTCATTGTGCTGTGCTGCCACCCAGTGTCCACCTGCCTTGGCATGGAGGGACTCTGGGGACTCCAGCAATAACAGAAGCTCCAGGTTGTCCATCTCCAGCAGCATGCCCGTGATCTTGCCAGTCAGTGGGGCGCAGGCATTGTGGATGAGGGAGTAGAGGCGCTCCCCTGTGTAGAACAACCTGATAGCTTACGCACACACCTGTCTCAGAAGCCCAGAAGCCCAGGAGTGGTATGGAGGGAAGCAGTGAGGGTGTCAGGAAACTTGTCCTAGAACCATGCTCGGTCGTTTAACCTTACTGAAAACTTTCCAACTCTGTAAAGTGGGCATAGCAACCTTACCCTCGAGGACAATCTGAAGGGTCAGTTTGAACATTGTATGTGAAGGGATCTGCAGCAAAGTCAGTTGAGTTTCAAGACTCCATTTTTTTTTTTTTTTTTTTTTGTTCTGTGAGAAGTGGTTCTGACTGCACACACTGCTCAACGTGAGACGTTGGGGTGTGGGAGGCAAACACACAGCATAAATGTACCTTCCACCATTGGGTGCTTCCAGCAGCGCAACCTAGTTTTGGTGTCTGGCTCTCTTGACAACGTGTGAGAGAGAACTCCAGGATGGGGGTCGCTGAGTGGGAGTAGAAAGGTCTTCCCATAAAGAAGTGACAGTATTTACAGACAACAGCCAATCGAACCTACATTAGGCATGTGTGATTTTCTTCTGTATTGAGGAGAAGCATGAAGTGGCAAAACCTAGTAAGTAAGCTAAGGAAACAATGGAGTAGTGGCAACGGGGGACTTTAGTGAAGGGATCTGAGATCTGTATGGTCATGAAGCTAAGAATGTGCCAACCTGAGACAAGTTGCTCATTCATTCCAACATTAGTAGCGTCTGATATACGTGAGCGGGTGTGCATGCAGGGATCCCAGAGGAAGACATCAGATGTCCTGCTCTATCATTTTTCACCTTATTCCTTGCAGACAGTGTCTCTCACCGACCCTGAAGCTGGCTGTTCAGCTAGGCTAGTTGGCCAACAAGTTCCTGCCTTCTCACCATCTCAGTCCCCCAACTCTGGAGTTAAGGTACACAGAGCCATGACTAGTTTTTATGTGGGCGCTCACAGAAAGCACTCTTACCTACTGAGCCATCTCCTCAGTCCCCGCTACTGCTGTCTTTTATTGGAGCCTGTCAGAAGTTCTGGGCTGTAGAGGAACTGTACTTGGAGCTCAGAGTCCAGATGGAACCACCTGCACTTTCCCAGCAACAAGTATTTCCCACCTCCCTCACTAGGTACCCGGAGACAGATGATATTTGGCCAGAGCATCCCCATGCTAAAAGAGGTGTGAAGATACATAATGACCACCCTGAACCATTTTCCAGTAGAAACCCAAGGGCATCTCCTACTCTGCTTCTTGGCCCTCATCCCACATCCAGGTTTCTCCCACCTAAAGTCAGAATGAGATAGCGAGCTGGAGAAAAACCCTGGGAGCATCAGCCCACTAGCATTTTTAAAACAAAAGGACAAAGGCTTAGTTAGAAAGAGGCAGCTACCTAGTATCACAGTGATGAAACTAGACCTTGTTCCCAAGTCTGTCCTCTCTCAAGGTGTTCCCGGCAGGCTAGCCAGCTCTCAGGCCTCCTACGTGCCCCAGTGTAGGACAGCCAGCCACTCACCAATCATCTGTTTTTGCTCATGCAGGGGCACGGCAGCCAACATGGACACAGTCAGAGGCTGGTGGCCAGGGACATACACAGCCGACTCCTGGACCTGCGCATGGTGCCAGGAACACATTCCTTAACCACATGCATGGGAAAGGCCTCAGACACTTACCCCAGCGGGTGAACACAAGTATCCAGGAAAGGCTCTGGAAGGGAAGCGAGGTCTACACAGTCAGGAAGGGTAGAGAGTTCCTAACAAGGGCATGGACTGGAAGACAAGAGTATGCTCAAACAGAGACGCTGTGAACCAATAAAGGCCCTTCAAAAAGCACTGTCACATGAAAGCTACACTTTTCCAATCACTTTGTATCTGACAAAGCACTGTTCTCAGCAAGCTTTATGGACACAGCAGTAGCAAACATACATCTTAATAGTGTGTGTGGTGTGTGTGTGTGTGTGTGTGTGTGTGTGTGTGTGTGTGTGTATGTGCTTGATTCTCCTCGTATTCTTGATCCGCCTCCCAAGTGCTGGCATAACAGGTGTGTACCTCCAGAGCCCTCTTACATCTTGCTAACTTTGTTTTTTTGCTAAAGTTACTCTGTACTATTGCTAAAGTACTTGCTGAAAGTACTGTTGCTGTTTATAGACTACTGCTCATTTTGAAAGAAATCATTTAAACAAGTCATACTGACAATCTAGACATGTTTCAACAATGCTGAATTTGAAATCTTTATAGGGGTAGGAGATACATAACTTTTTTTTACTTATAATGAACATTTTTCATCCTATTTTGAAGTTTAATCTCATTCCTTCAGTGCTCAGCATGTTCCTAGAATTCCTTCTCCTAATACTCAACAGAAAATTCAAATTCATTTGATAATAACCTAGACAAAAAGTTTATAACCAGTACATGAAATGTGACTGTGGTCCTCTTTTCCCTCTGTTAGCAGGAGTGATCTTGACTGACTGCATGTATTAGTAAATGAAATTATACAAGTCAAGAAAATCAAGGACCAGAGGGAAGACACTTTAGCCAAAATTATGAGCCAGTTTGCCCAGAGCCCACAGTGAGCAGGCAGCCTTACCCCATGGACACTGTGTACAGCAGAGGATCTTCTATGTGGCATGAGCGGCTGGCCTGGAATAGAGCATCCATCCCCACCTGGCCCTGAAATCTGGGTACCAATGTTGGCTGAAAAAAAAAAAAGCAGGTTTCAAAAGGCCATTTAGAAAAAAAATATATAGCAAATTTTGGTGAAGAAGCAAAGAAATTGGGACATTTGTGTACTATTAACAGGAATGTCAGTGATGCATCAACTATAGAAATACAATGTGAGGGTTCCTCAAAAAAAAAATTAAACAAGAAGTCAACACATCCAGCAATCTCAGTTCTGGATATGTACTCAAAAGAATTGAAAGCAAGGTCCTGGGGAGATCTCTGCAAACCTGTGTTCATAGAAGCACTATTCATGTACAAGAACCCACAGGTGAAAGCCATCTGTGTGTTCATCAACATGTGAATGCAGAACAAAAATATACAAAATCTACATGTGTGGGAAACTTTGACATGCTAGAACATCACTGAATGCCAAGGACGCTGTGCAAGTGAAGGCTAGTCACAAAGGGCTGACAGTCTGAGTCCATTAACATGAAATAACCACACTCAGATTCATAGGGATGACTGCTTTACAGCGGTCTTAGCTAAGATCAAGTACAAAGTCAAAGAGACAAAAAAAAAAAAAAAAAAAAAATGCAATGGTGGTTTCCCCATTCCCCACCCCCAACCCACCCAGGGGCCAGAAAGGATAAAATGAAAAATTATGCCTAATTGGAAGTTTGGTTTTTTTAAGATTTATTTATTTATTATGTATATAGTATCTGCCTGCATGTGTGCCAGCAGACCAGTAGAGGGCACCAGATCTCATTATGGATGGTTATGAGCCATCATGTGGTTGCTGGGAATTGAACTCAGGACCTTTGGAAGAAGAACAACAGCCAGTGCTCTTAACTTCTGGGCCATCTCTCCAGCCCTGGAAGTTTTGTTTTACAGGACAGAAAGTTTTCAAGATGATGGTGGCAATCTCTGAGGTTCATCCTCAGTACTGTGAATGTGTCCTAAATGCCAATAAACTAGAGGCTTCAAAATAGTAAAGCTCTCGCTGCTCTTGCAGAGCACCAGCATTCAAGTCTCAGCACCCACATGGCAACGCACAACCGTCTGTAACTCTAACATCCAACACCCTCTTCTCACCTCTGTTGGCACTGTATACATATGGTGTACATACATGCATGGAGGCAAACATTCATGAATACAAGATAAATATAAACAAACCTTTAAAAATAGTAAAGCGGAAAAAGTTTATGTTCTGCGTATTTTACCACAGTTGAAAAATACAACAATGGAGCCAAGCATGGTGGTGCACACCTTTAATCCCAGCACTGTAGGAGGCAGAGGCAGGCAGATCTCTGTGAGTTTGAGGTCAGCCTGGTCTATAAAGTGAGTCCAGGACAGCCAAGGCTACACAGAGAAATCCTGCCTTGAAAAACCAAGAGAGAAAGAGAGAAAGAAAGAGAGAGAGAGAGAGAGAGAGAGAGAGAGAAGAAAAAAAAATACAACAATGAGCTTGAAACCTGCAACAACACAAGACCAAGGACTTTATCTGACTCATTTTTGTAGAATGCCCAAGGACCTCCCAGCACTGAACACAGGGCCAGCAGAGAGCTGTGAGGACACTGGCTGACAGATATGCTTGTCTTGAAGCCACAGCAGCTTCAACACTTGCAGAGATTCAGCTCCTTCCATTGTAAACTCACCGGTCCTCACAACAAAATGGGCATGCTATTTTTATCCCTATTTTAAAGATCAAGTGAGCAGAGCTAGCCATCAGCAAGGGTCACAAAGTGACACCCAAGTGCTGGATGTCAAGCTAACATTTATGTTACAGACAGTTTCCAAAACTGGCCTGGCTCACCAAGAAAGCAAGGCCACTATGGAGCCTGGCCTAAACTCCCTTCCACTGCCAAACCCAGTGTTAAGACTTGGCCTCACTCTGTGACACCCTTCCATTCCGAATCCTGGCCTTACACTCACCCACTTTCTGCATGTGAGGCACCTGGCCAGCGGCCTGCCTGGCTCCGCTGAGGTGAATACAGGAGTGTTGAGTCGTGCTTAGAGGCTGGACCACTGGGGCAGCTGGAGGGCAGGTAGCTTATAGCACAGAGGAAAAAAACAGAGAGAGGTTTTGGGTGATAATCAAAGTAACACACTGTGCCCTGAAGTTCCCAGAGCTGAGGAACCAGAAATTCACGGGAGATAATCAATTTACCTAGACCAAGAACTCTAGAGAGGGTGTGTAGAAGTCTGCAACGATGAGACCGGCTCATGTCTCCCCACACCCTGAAATGCTCAAGTGCCCTGATCATTCACTTTAGTCGCAAAAGAACAGAGTATAAGCTTGGCCCTGAGAAAGCCCAGAAATTTAGCCAAAAGAGTTTCTCTCCTTCCTCCCCCCCCCCCCCCCCCGCTATTCTGCAAGACTTTTCAGCCTCAAATCAGAGTAGGCTTTGGAGATAATTGATAATGGCCATACTGTGTGTTTCTGTCAGGGTTGCCACAGTGCTTGCTGCTCCATGAACATTTCATTTGGTCCCAAGCTGGGGAGGGGGAACTGAGGCTCTGTGAAGGAGGGTAACCAATTCTGCAAAATGCAAAGCCAGGCTCGATGCCATAGTTGCACACTGTCTCTTCCCTTGAGTGCCACACCCCGAAGCCTAGCTGAAGGTGGAAGAGCTGGGTCACTTACATGAAGGTCCATGAGGCTGAGCCGTCCACCTGGGGTCAGGTTGCATTGGAGCTATAGAGCCAGAGCCATAGTACATAGCCTGTGCTGTAGGCTGTGGGAGAAGAGCACCGAGGTGAGGGAGGGGATTTGCATCGTCTTAGGGACACCACTGCAAGAACCACACTACAGGAGACATCTCAGGCCTCCATGAAGGTTCCATCAGGGCGTCTTTTATCCCTAAACCCCTCAGAGCAAGATCTCAGATTTATTTCAGCCATTGTTACTTCCTCTAGCCCAGTGACCTAGATAAAGGATGTCACTTCAATTTGTACCAGCTCAAGCGATCGCTAAAGGGTGCTACCGAGCCAGTAGTTTTTTGATCACACACATCTTTCTACTGCTCTGAGTTCTATGAGGTGACTCCCCCAGCCATGCTCCTCAGAACACGAACAGCCAGGGGCGGGGTGCCATCTGAGTGGGGAAAATGCTACCGGCACTATGGCTGTTTAGGACAGCTGAAGCATTCTGACATAACTGGGGAAGATAACGGACACAATACAGAAATTCAGTACTTAATGCAAGACCCCCAAACTCATTTACCCAGAGTCTTCAGGAATCTTATGCAGACTGGAAGAAGAGAAAGCATGCTGTGCCCTCTTTAAAGATGGGGCAAGATGAGGCTTTAAGGGGTTGGAGCAGCGTCGCCCAAGGTGTTTTCAACAGAATGTCTATTTGTCTGTGAAGTTCTGTCATCCTCCCCTCTCCCCCCAGGGAGCAGTAGGCACAGTGTCACCTGGGGTACAGCAGGTAGTAAGTAGCTGGTGGGCTGCTGGAAAGAGCTCAAGACAGGGCAAGAGAGGCGCTGCCTATACTGGTTGGTCAAGATGGCCTTCCGCTCCTCTTTGCGCTGCGCCAGGGCCACATACAGTGGCTTAGTACCCACGATGCGTCCATTCATCTCTGTCACAGCCTTTGTTGCCTCTTCTGGAGAGGAAAAGCACACGAAGCCAAAGCCTTTGCTGTGGCTGCTTTCTGTCATCACCTAAAAGCAAGACAAGAAGGGTTGCTGGGCACAGGGGAGCAAGACTCCTGTGGTACACACTTCTCCCCCGGGGCCACCTCTGTCACCCAGCAGGCCCTGTGACATACTGTGATAAGGGGACGAACCATGCACCCCTCATTTACTGAGGCCTACTGTGTGCCACACACTTCATGAGCCTTTGTAGCTCATATGCAGCCTCCTGTTGAGGGAGGCACCCTGGCTTCCTCTTTACGGGAGAAAACAGGTGACTCAAGAGTGTCTTGCCCAGAGCCACCTACCTGGTGGCTGGTTCAAGCACAACCAGGACTCAAGACAGTCTGGTGATTTCTACTCTTCTTCAAGGTGTGAGATCAGATGCCTCAGAAGTTTGCAACAGATTTTTCTCAGCTGCCCTCTTAGCCTTATTAGTTTGCAGTCACTTTAGACTTCCAGAAAAGCTTATAGAGCAGTCCAGAGAGCACGGCGTAGTGGTGCACAGCTGTAACTCAGCACCGGGGGTCTGAGGCAAGAGCAGCCCTAAGTCCAAAGCCAGCCTGTGACACAGTGGAAGCTAACCTAGTGACATAGTGAGACCTTGTCTCCCACCTAACAGCTCCCCCATAAAGAAAGAAGAGAAAAACAGAAATTGCTTTGTGTCTCAGACCCAGGGTTCCCTCACTAGTGCTGTTGACTATGCTGTGGCTGGATCTCGTCAACTACAGTGCTGCTGCCCCAGTGCAAGGCTTTGCTCTGATTGCAGCTTTTAAACTAATCATCCTCATCTTTCCCCGGATTAGATGCATGATGCGTTCCTAACACTTTTCTGGCTTGAAGCACAAGAACCCTTTTTTAAAAATAAAAATAATAATAATAATTTATTTATTTTGTATACAATATTCTGACTGCATGTACACCTGCAGGCCAGAAGAAGGCACTAGATCTCACTATACATGGTTGTGAGCCACCATATGGTTGCTGGGAATTGAACTCAGAACCTCTGGAAGAGCAGCCAGTGCTCTTAACCTCTCTCTGAGCCATCCCTCCAGCCCCACTAGAACCCTTTTAAACCACCACTCCAGTGGAGCTCACGCTGTGACACAGTGACCCTCAAACACAGCCACACCTCATGGTTGTAGACCTGAACGGAGGGACAGTTATAGAGTTGTGCAAAAGTGTCTTTACTTTCTTCAGTCGCAGAGATAGGCAACAAAAAGTAAACCAAGCAGGATCAGTCAGGCCTGTGACTTGCCCAGGAAACCAAATGTTTTAATGTCATACTAATGCTGATCTCAAGGTGCTATGTATTCTCACTGCTGTTGTGATGGATCTTAGCTTCACCAACAACACAGCACATAGGGCTGCTGCTTTAGGATTTTGATAGATTTCAATACAGCTGGCTTCCTGATAGTCCTATTGATTTACTTTTTTGCATTTTAAAAGTATTCTTTGAAGGCGTGCATAAACTTACAGCTGTCACTATGTGCGTTATGTGCACACTGAAGGACATTGGACACCCTATCCTGACACTCTCCATCTCATTCACCTGAGACAGAATTTCACTCTTCCTGAAGCCGAGGCTGGCAGCCAGCAAGGCCCTGCCATCTTCCTGTCTCCACCCAACATAGCACTGGGGTTACAGGCTCACACATAAGCAGATTTTCACACAGATGCTGGGAATTTGAACCCAGGTCTTCATACTTGTACAGCAAGCACCCTTACCCACTGACTCATCTCTCCAACCCAGGGATCAGAAGTCTTGATGCAAAAGGTTGGTAAGAACTCTCCATTAGCAGAGAGTTTTTGTTATTTTTGTTTTGATTTCGTTTTTGTTTCTTTGGTACAGGCTCTCTCTGTGTTTCACTGTCCTGGAACTCACTCTGTAGACCAGGCTGGCCTTGAACTCATAGAGATCCACCTGCCTCTGCCTCCGGAGTGCTGCGATTAAAGGCGTGTGCCACCACTGCTTGGCTTTATTGTTAAAAAAACATCTGCCTGCCTGGAGGTGGTGGTGTGCACCTTTAATTCCAGCACTCAGGAGGCAGAAGCAGGTGAATTTCTGAGTTTGAGTCCAGCCTGATCTACACAGTGAGTTCCAGGAGAGCCATGGCTACATGAGAGAGAACCTGTATAAGAAAAACAAAATAAATAAATAAAAATAAAAGGGAACAATAATATTATTAAAGCTAACGCTTAAGTGGAATTTACTATGAACTTGGCAGCTGCATATTTACAATAGGCAATGTATATACCTTCATTCACTGAAGTATTTTCCTTTTTATTTATTCTTCTCTCATTGACTTATATTTTATCACATTTTTTATAAAATAGAAAATATACATAATTAGATAAATCCTCATCATATAACTCTCTCCTGCCCCTGTTCCCTGTCTCCTCATAGTCAAATCAAAGGCCATGTCCACATCCTCAAAGAAGCCCCCTACTGTCCCACTGAGCTCCTGTCTCCAGCACTGCCTCCCATCCTCCATGCGTGTGTTCATGTGCTCATGTGCAGGACACGTGTTCATGTGTGTACAGGTTAACATGCACGTGTCAACAGAGGAAAACCATGAGTGTCATTCCTCAGGCGGCATCCACCTTGTTTTGTGACAAGGTCTCAAGTAGGAGAGACTGACTGGCCAGCAAGCTCCAGGAATCTGCTCGTCTGGGGTCACAGTACCCAGCAACACACCACCACACAGCACCGAACATGGCACCACCACACGCGGCACACAGCACTGCGCTGTGTTCTCGGAATCGAACTCGGGTCCTCACGCTAGCAAGGCAAGCACTTCCCCAACGCAGCTCTCCTCAGTGCCGCCCTCCCATCTCAAACTAGGGAAGCATCTGACCGTATCACCAGATCATAAAGTCCTCAGAGGCACGGACTTCCTCTTTCTTATTTGTATATGGCGTGAAATGAACATATCATCTGGGCTGCCTTTATAAAGCCAAATGTCCCTGGGACTGCAGAGATGGCTCAGCAGGTAAAGGCACTTGCTGCCAAGCCTGCTGACTTGAGTTAGGTCTCTTGGTACCACATATGGAAGCAGAGACCTGACTCTCACAGGTTGACCTCTGAACTCTGGCCTTGTGTATATATACACATACATAACAAAATGTATTAAAACTTTAATTTAAAAAAAATGTTCAGGTCAGGCTCTCAGAATTCTACATGCAGCCTGTTTGACCTGGATGAGAAGCCAGGGCTGAGGACCACACAGTCCATGCCCTAACTTCATCTTGTAAGTAAGACATGGACTCTAAGCCCCGTCACAGGACTGCTGAGTGGAATGGCTATTTGTCACATTTTAGGTACCTCACAAGACTGGGCACACAGCTAGCACTCAACAAATGGGGAAGAAAGCGTGAAGAGTGATGAGTAGCAGCCCAGCTGTCTCGTTTTGCAGATGAGTAAACTGAGGCCCAGACATAGGATCCATTTCTGGAATCTGGCCTATAGTAGGTATCCATGAATGTTTGTTGACTAAAACAACGTTACAGTGCACCAAGCCCAGCTCTATGGCTATATTATATGTTTATTTTCTTCCCATCCAATCCAGACGATGGATCTCTGTTGGAGGTTGGTCAGATGCGTGTTACTGACCCTTAAGAGCTGGTTACACCTATCTTTGCTTTGTGAACCTGCCTGAGACATATCCGATTGATTGATTAAACAACCTATACCTGGGCAGGGCAGGATGTGGTAGGTGTGGCTGAGCTTTGGAGGACAGAGAGGATCAGGGGAAACAGAGGGACAGGAAGAGAGGATGAAAAAGGATACCACATGAGCAGAGAAGGACTCCAATGATGGTGTGAAAAGGCCCAGATGAAGAACACAAGCAAGTACCATGGGATTATGGATGGAAGGTAGTCCAGATAGGAAGGATTAAGATGGGTGGCATTGGATGGGGGCTGGAAGATGGATGGTAAGAGTATTGAGACAGTGTAAATGAAATATCTGCCTGGCCCAAGGTAAACAAGGCAATTATAAATATAACAGGTGCCTGTGTCTTGTTATTTGTGATAGTGGGTTAAATAATACTGCCGTGATAAGTGATAACCTTAGGGCTAATAATAAATCTTACATAGCCCAACATCCATTTTTTATTTACTACAACAGCTCTCTAAAGGTCTGATGCATGTTAGCCAGAAACAGAAAGAGGAACCCAGCCCAAAGGCTGTGGAAGCCAAGAAAGAGCCTGGGGTGAGGCAGGGGGTGGGGGAGGCTGGGGATGTGCAGGGGTGAGAAATTGGGGGTTGTATATGGATGAGAGGCGAGGGGTGGTAGGGGGGGCATGAAGGGCGGGAGTCCTCTTGGAGCGCCACAACGCTCACCTTAGCACTGGTGATCACTCCATAGGCGGAGAAAACTTCCCTCAGTCTTTCATCATTAATGGAGTCATCCAGGTTCTTCACATAAAGGTTCACACCCTGAAAAGGGGGGATACTGCTCAGTGCCCCTTCCCCTCGGGCCCCAGACTGCCTGAGGTGGTGGGTCAGTGGCTGGCATGGCCACAAGGGACAGGCAGAGCCCAGCCTCATGCAGTCGCTCGGGCTGCCTGTCCCCAGGTGCTGCAGGTCTCACACTGTTCCCACACCCCTGCACAGATCCCACACCCTCTCTTCTTACACATGGGAACCATGGAAGGAGGTCTCAGACTGACAGCTGGCGGAGGCTCTCCGGATGGCTGGGTAGAACAGCTGTAGGCAGAATTCCTGACGGGCCAATTCTGCTTCAATCACAGAGTTAGGATAGCTGCCACCTCACCATCTAGCAGCTTGACATATTATCATCACTCTAAGGCCTTCTATACATCCACCCTAAGAAACGTTAATCCCCATCTTGGAGAAACCGCAGCACAACCTTTTGTGCCAGTTCTCTGTGGTGTGGCTTGCACTGCCCACCACGGGATGTTTGCCAGCATCCCCTGCTTCCCAATGTGACACCTGAAGGTTCCATACATTCTCTCTGCACTGGAGAGAAAGCCATTTCTCACTGAGAACCATTACATATGGACACATGTACATGAGGGTATGTATACATTTGGTATACATGCACATATATCATGTCCATTCTCCAAAAAAATCTAAAACTTTTTTATTCAAAAAATTAGAGTTCATCTCCAAGAAGTTATGTTGTGCTGGCCTACACTATTTTTTTTTTCTTTTGGGTTTGGTTTTTTAAGACAGGGTTTCTCTTATATAGCCCTGGCTGTTCTGGTCTTGCTTTGTAGACCAGGATGGCCTTTAACTCACAGAGATCCACTTGCCTCTTGCCTCCTGAGTGCTGGGGTTAAAGCAGTAAGCCACCATGCCTGGCTCCACTAATTTTTTTTAAAGATTTATTTATTTTGTATATATTAACACTGTTTTCATGCACAGCAGAAGAGGGAATCAGATTCCATTACAGATGGTTGAAAGCCACCATGTAGTTGCTGGGAATTGAACTCAGGTCCTTTGGAAGAATAGCTAGTGCTTTTAACCACTGAGCCATCTCTCCAGCTCTGGCTCCACTAATTTTTAATGAATCTAAATTTTAATTAGTTAACTTGTAGTTTGTGATGGCTCATGACAGTAATGCCAGCACGCTGGAAAGAGAGACAGGAGAATCATAGCCAACCTGGTCTATCTAGTGAGTTTCAGGTGAACCAGAACATAGTGAGACTCTGTCTCAAAAATGATGGCAAAGGGATGGAGAGATGACTCAGCAGTTAAGAGCATGGTGCCTCTCTTGAAGAGGACCCAGTTTCGGTTTCTAGAGCCTGCATGATTGCTGACAATCATCTATAACACGGCTCCACTGGTGCCCTCTTCTGGCTGTCACACATAGCTGGCATGCGCAGAGATCCACACACATTCAGGCAAACACTCACAAACATAAAATAGATAAATCTGGAAAACAACAGCTAACTCGCTGTAATTTTGTGTGTGTGCACATGCAGAGGCCGGAGGTTGACCTTGGTTGTCTTCCTCAATCATTCCTTGTTTGTGAAACCAGGTCTTCTCCCCGACAGTTGAAGATCAACACTTAGGCTAAGCTGATAAGTCAGCAAGCCCTAGGGATAGACCTGTCTCTTCCAGGGTTTGTATTAAGCTGTGTGCTGCCATAGCCAGCTTTTACGTGAGTACTGGGGGTGGGGGCAACCTCAAGCTCTCACGTTTGTACAGCTTTGCTGAGTGAGCCACAACTTACTGTAATGACTAAATGAAATTTCCACTTCTGGATGTAAGATATTTGGGCTAGTTATTTGAGGGTGACTTCCAGAGGCATTTGGAAATAGGCGGGGCATTCTCGGTGTTCATTATTGGAGGATGCACTGGGTATTGGACACTTGAAGGATTACTCTGACTAACGTTGACAGCATTCCAACCAGCCCTTCGGTCCAGGTAAATATCACTTCATCCTCTGTCACAAGCCAGGCAGGGAAGCCTACCCCAGGACTCGTTTGATTCCTGCCCTGAGTCATGTTTCTAGAAGTAGGGTGGCTATAGGAAGGACACATTCAGAGTGTCCCCACCCCTAGGCACAGCCTTCAGACAGCCCAGCCTGCATGAGGCCGGGGCCTCACCTGGTAGTGGTTTTGCCTCTTCTGCTTCATCTGCTCAAACCTGCGCTTCAGCTCACTCTGCCGCTCTGCCCGCTTCTGGGCCCGACCCACATACAGCTGCTGTCCGCTCACCTCCTTGCCGTTCATGTGGTCCACAGCCTGGAGAGGAGGAGGAAGAGGAGGAGCGAGCATGGTGAACCATATGGACATGGCCTGGTCCCCAATCCTGCCTCCTGGCCCAGAGGAAGCCACCTACCACTAGGCTGGCCTTCCTCGCTGGAATAATTAATCCCAGGGAAAGGCCTCTTCGTACAGGACAACCACTTTTTAAAGATATGGCACAAAACTCTGTGGTAAACTGTGGATTTAAAATTTTTGATTAAGGTTTTATTATTAAAAACAAAACCAAAAACAGAACAGAAGCCTATGTGGCAACTACATGGCTGTAAATCCTTGCATTCGGGAGAGGACAAGGCTAGCTTGGTGTATTCTCTGACAAGGCCAGCTGGGGCTACAAGCTGAGACTCTGTCGCAAACGAAAAGAAAAGAAAAACAAAACCCAAACATAAACCTCAAAAAAAATTAATGTTAAGTTTTCCATATTTAAATTTTAAATAACCTTTTAAAGTGTGCGTAGGTATTTATATCTAGGTGTGGGTGTAACTACTTGTGCCCAGAGAGACCAGAAGATGACATCAGATCCCTGAGAGCTGGAGTTACAGGGGTTGTGAGCTTCCTAATGTGGGTGGTGGGAACTCAGCTTGGATCTTCTGCAGGAACAGTCTATGCTCTTAACTGCTGAGCCACCTCTCTAACACTACATGAAAAGAAGCCAGACAGTAAGAGATACGTACCAGCCAACTCCGTCCAGGTAACATTCTGGAAAAGGCAGAACTATGAGGCCAGCAAAAAGCTCAGTGGGGGGTGGGAGGGTCAGGAGGCTGAACTATTGGAAAGGATGGGCTGAGCACAGGTTTTAGAGGGGTAAAAATACTCTATCATATACGATAATGGTGGCTGCATGCACTTCTATATTTGTCCAAACTCAGAGAACGAACAACACCGAGAATGAACCCTACTGTAAACTGGAGACCCTGAGTTGATGATGGTTTGTGTGTCAAAGTAGAATCATCAGTGTGAAGACTGTGCCACTCGGGTGGGGGATGGGGGAGGCTGTGCACATAAGAGTCTATGGACTATCTATGCCATCTCAGTTTTGCTGTGAACTTTACACTGCTCTAGGAAGTCTATTATAAAATAAGCTAGATTTATATCCTACTGCCACCGCATAGGGTTACGCTGAACAAAGCAACAAACATCATTCTTCTAAATGGGCATGAATGCCTAATCATGATCCTTCACGCTATAGTTTACAATACAGAATGATTCTTTTTGCTAACCACCAGGGCTTTCATAAAGACTTTTAGAAACATTTGCACTTCAATCCTGATTTTTTTTTCTTTTCTTTTCATTCCTCCTTTCTTTTTAAACATTCTTTTAATTTTTTTTTTTAAGACAGGGTTTCTCTGTGTAGCCTTGGCTGTCCTAGAACTCACTTTGTAAAGCAGGCCGGCCTCTAACTCATAGAGATCCACCTGCCTCTGTCTCCCAAGTGCTGGGATTAAAGGCGTAGGCCATCACCACCATCTTTCTTTTCTTTTTAAAAGTCTTTAAAACATTTTTTAAAGTTATTTCATCATTTTATGTGTGTAACCGTTTGCATTCGTGTCAGTGTTTGCATTTGCATCTGTGTATGATGTGTGTGCCTGGTACCCATGGAGGCTGAAAGAGGGTGTCAGATTCGCTGGATGGTTGAGAGCTACCGTGTGAGATCTTGGAATGGAACCTAGCTAGGTCCTCTGGAAGAGCAGCCAGTGCTCCTAACCATCTGTCAGCTTCCTCCACCTTTTACCTTACAACACATTTTAAAAAATTGATGTGTGTGTACGGGGTGAGTATGCCACCTGTGGGTTAGGTGTGCTTTTCCCTGGAGCAGGAAAAGAGTCAGTTGTGAGCCACCTGATGTGGGTGCTCAGAACTGAATGTGGTGGCCTCTAGAAGGGCAGCGAGTGTTCTTAACTGCTGAGCTATCTCTCCAGCCCCAAGAATTTCCTTCGCTTTCCTGGCCTAACCCTGTTAGATGGCGTAAGAGCCTGCAGTTTCCGCCAGAACACTGTAACTCACTTGGAGAACTGAAAGCAGGGAAGTCAGACCTAAGTGCACACTGCCTCAGTGTTTGGGATTTTTTTTTTTTTACTGGTGTGGGGAGAAATATTTGAGAGAGAACTCGCTTCCTAAGAGGTCAGTTATTAGTAAATGTTTACACACAGCGAGGACTTTAGCTTCCCTGCCTGAATGTTCAGCTCTTTGAACTTCTAGGCTTAGAAGCCAACAAAGAAAGATAATGTCTTTGGTCCTTGCATCCTGGGCTAGGAGGAATGTGCTTTCTTGCCCTCTGCTTGCAGACACACTCCTGATCTTCTGGCTTCCTAGCCCTGGCTTTGGACCTCTTTACTAAATCAGGGCCATGGAGGCACCTACCTTCTGGGCTTCCTCATGCTTCTCGAAGTTGACGAAGCCGAAGCCTCGGGACTGGCCACTGTTGTCTCTCATCACCTTCACACTCTGCATCTTTCCTAGGAAGGATCAAAATGGCTTAGCAGGGAGCTGGGGGAAGGGCCAGAATGTTCCCTTCCTTCTCATGTAAGTCCCCAGGAAATCCCAGGGAAGCCCTCCTCCCACCAGACCTGGGCACAGAAGATGGGCAATAGAGCCCCCCCCCTCCTCTGGGGAACACGCTCACCAAACTGAGAGAAGAGATCCTGGAGGCCCTGCTCATCCATGTCCACATGCAGGTTCTTTACATAGATGTTGGTGAACCCTAGGGTCCGAGCCCCCAGCTCTGCCTCCCGCTTCTGTCGAGACTTGAAGTGGCCTACGAAGCTGTGGACACACAACAGAGTAGAAACCACCAGGTTCATCCTCCCTCCATTCCGGCCTGGGCCCACCCGGCAAGCCTGGGTCGCTTTGACCAATTGCTAGCCTTCAGCTTCCTGTCTGTTGGTGGGAACCCTCGCAGCGTCACACTCCATGAACTGCCTGTGTCCAAAGCCCAGTTGTTTTCAACAGGCAAAAAGCTATAAAGCTCAGCCCTTGTGTGAGGTTACAAGAACTTTATTCGAGCAACAAGTTCACACAGAATAAATGCTCTGGAATAGGTAGCCGAGAACACGGGAAAGAACAGGATGAATCTGGACTCAGACACGAGCCTGGATCCTCATTGCAGCTGCTGAGCTGTGGGATCCTACTCGAGTTACTGAACCTCTTCAAGCCTCGGGGTTCATTCCCATAAATCTGGTGTCCAATTTGCACTGTGGGGTCATTGACATGGTCATTGCCAAGGTCACTGGTGGTGATGGGGAGACAGACTGATATCATTTAAATATATTTATTATATAATCTGGAGTTTTCTGGGCTGGAGATACAGCTCAGTGGTAGGGTGTTTGCCTAGCATGTATGAGCCCCTAATTCAATTCCAAGCAGAGCCAAAAAGGAAAGAAAAAAAATCTAGAATTTTCAAGTTCACATAAACACATCTAAGAATGTTTTTTTTGAGAGAGAGAGAAAGATGGAGAGAGAGAGAGAGAGAGACACTATGAGAATCTTGCTATGTTGTACAGGATTCCCTGAAACTCCTGAACTCAAGTAATCCTTCTGCCTCAGCCTCCCAAGAAGCTGGAACTATAGGCACACACTAGTGCTCTTGGCTGAAAAGAATCCTTGACTGAGAAACAAATGCCAGGCAAAACACAGGCATGTGAAGGGCAGATGGCCTATGGAGTAGATGACGCCAAGAGATAAACGCCAAGCGTCGGCAGCCGACACATCGAAGTGTTTGCTAACAACCTCTGCAAATCCAGGAGCTCTCAGAAGAAAGCCATGAGGTCAGTACACAGGACCCTCCCCAGAGAAATAGCATCCAACAGCTCAGTGCCTCTGGCAACTCAAAAGCTCACACGTGTAATTTTAGTACTTGGGAGGTGGAGGCAGGAGGATGTGGAGTTCAAGATCATCCCCAGCTACATAGTATGAGACCTGTCTCTAAAAGAAAAAGAAAAAACAATATAAAGAATTGCCTTCTTTCCACAGCACTGGCTATGTGGCTGAGCCATCAGATAGGCAAATTTTCAAATGTGGAGAGGAACACACTGGGGCAGGTTCTCTCCAGATCTGCAGCACAATTTTCCCATCTGTGAAGTAGGGAGATGCCAGACTTGGGCAGGCAAAGCATGGACCTGCTTTTACGTCTGCCGGATCCCACAGAATAGCACTACATGTGACCAAGGAGAGAAACTGCAGCGGTACAGACCGAAAGACAGATGAAATCATCAAGCTCATCAAGGATTTGCCTATTAGCTGTTCCCGCTAGAAAGCTCATCCCTTGCTCAGAATAGTCTGTAGACACCCATCAACTCCAATTTTACACAAGAGTCCCTGAGAGGTTGAGCAACTCCCCTGAGGTTACACTCCAAGAAAGATCTCTGCCGCAGCACCTGGTGCGTATTAGACAGTCGCAGAAGCAACATTTCTGATTCCATAGTTCTGTCCCCTCAGCGTCCACCCTCCCCCAGGCCCGAGAACTCACACTTTTCGGTCATTCAGCAACATCCCATTCATGGTGTTGATGGCCTTCTGGGCAGCTTCGTGGGTCTCAAAATGCACAAAGCCAAACCCTCGTGATCCATGTTCATTATATACTACCTGGGTCACAGGGAGGAAGGACAGAGAGACCACCCAACGGGGACTTCAGGGAGAAAAGGACACGAGGGTACATAAATGTTCTTTGCTAAGTGTAAAAGACAATTATGCAGAGGCTGGGGTGGAGCTCAGCGATGAGGGTGGAGCTCAGCCATAGGGGTGGAGCTCAGTGATGGGGTGGAGCTAAGTAATAGGGTGGAGCTCAGTGATGGCCTCTGCTAGAACTTGGGTTTCATATGGGGAGCAGAGAGACTGAGGGAGGGGGGCACTGAGACATAACCTCACAACAGTTTTGAACTGGGAAATGGAAGTTTATAAAGACCAATTCACTTGCTCAAGGTGACAGTCTAAGGAAAAGTAGACTTGGGATTTTAACCCCCACCGCTTGACCCCTGATTCTGATAGCAAATTGAAGATACTGTGATACTGTAAATGTCCCGGGGAGGTTAGTTAGAGAAACTGTAGGACAGTTGCCCTGGTCTACAAGAGAATGCAGTAGACAATGAGGCTTACAGTTATTTGAATTATATAAAGGGTAGGCAGAAATCAAGCCATCAAGCTTGGATTAAAATGGGATCTACAGATAGGACATTTTGAAACACACACACAAGCACATCTGTTTTAGTGGGCTTTTGTTTGGGGGGACTTTTGAGACAAGATCTTGCTCTGTACCCAGACTGGCTTCAGATTTGAACTCTTCCTACCTGAATTTCACAAGTGCTAGGATTACACTTGTTTGCAGATGCCCACCTCATAAAACCATTGACAATGATTATTCCTGGGGACCAGAGCTTGGTTTTCTAGTTTCTTCTCTTCTATACTGTTTGAGTTTTACCAATCCATATGTTATCCTAACAACAAACCCACTTCAATTTTGTAACAGAACATTCTGTGCCTGCTCTGTAATGTGTCCAACTCAAGCTGAAAGGGCAGAAATGGAGAACACAAAATACCTCAGTTCTCAGCCCTTGGTGAACTTGAATTAAGGCTTTGACCCCATTTCTAAGGTGACCATGACCCCAGTTATTACAGAGCCTCTGAGTGGCTCGGCTCAGTGGCGCTGTCCACCACTCCATTCCCATGCCAATTGCTGGGATGCTCTTCCTAAAACTGTAATTGTGGCTAGGTCACTTTAACCTCCAATGGCTTCAGCTATGTCAGTCAACCTGGCATGTTGAGGCTCCTCTGATGAACCTGCCCAACAAATCCAGCATCTAAACCCTTGCTCATGGTGTTGGGGGTGGGGGAGTTTGCTCTGTGGCTCAGAGCACTTGCTGCTCTTGCAGAGGAGCTGGATTTAATTCCCTATTGAGGAACTCACAACTGCATGTAACTCCAGTTCCAGGGGACCTGGCACCCTCTGCTGGCCTCCAGGGGTACTGCCTGCACACAGTGCACATAGAGACACGCACGCACACACACACACAAACATAAATAAATGCAATCCTCAATCTCATACCCATCACACACTCCTCTACCTCGCCACACCCAGGGTCTTTTCACTTTTAATTCAAGGTCAGCCCTTTCAGACTCAGCCATGTTGAGTGTCCTCTTCACCAAACCTGGGTCCACCACCAGCTAAAGATATATACTTATCTTGTTACACAGTCCAGGAGAACTTCTCCAGCTAATTCTTAACTTCTGAGACCCAGTGGGAAACTTAGGATAAATGATAGCTCCAAGGTCAACCATTCAGTAGCAACTTCATAATTATTGCACATTCATTTAGATGTTTCACGTCCCAGGAGCCTTTTCATAGATGGCACATATAACTCGGTCCATTTTCCCACAGTCTATGAAGAAAGTTCTACCACAGCATCTAGAGGCACCCAAAGGAGGTGTAGGGTAATGAACCTCCGTGATGATGGTACGTAGTTAGGAAACGAAAGCATTTAAACTCGGGACATCTGGCTTTGGGAGTCCTCTTTCTGGCTCAGTATGTCATGTTGCCTTGCTGCTACACAGTGGGCTTTGCACTTACAGTGCCTGACTGAGCTCATGTGTTCTTCCAAATGCCACAGAAATCTTTCCTGATTGGCCTCATGGCTCCCTCCTTTCTGGGCCCCTGACTCCAAGAGAACCCCAGTCCTCTCCCTGAGCCCAGTTTCCAGTTATTCACACGAGTCCTACCAACTCCAGCCAAGCTCTCCGCAGCGGAGGTAGGGGCCACGCTGTGAGCCTTGTTCCTAACCACACCCACAGCAGGGCTTCCTTAGGCCCACAGGAGTTGCCTGTGTTCCACAAAGCTTGCTATCCAGTCTTCTGTGGCCCGGAGGACTCAAGGCCTGAAGAAGTTAGAAAGACATACTTCCCCCTGCTCAGTTTGATTCAGTTGACCTGACAGACATACTGGTTCAGTGACTCTAAAGCTGGGCACAGTGGTACACAGCAGCAATCCCAGACTCCAGGAAACTGTGAGGCAGTTGCACTGCTTTGAGTTTGAGTAGCAGAAATGCATAGTAGCCATAGTAACTCAAGGCCAGCCAGCACTATGTAAGACCTTGTCTCAAAAACAAAACAAACCCCAAAAACTAAAAAAGCAAAACAAAACAAAAAACAAGGGTCTAGAGAGATGGCTCAGTGGTTAAGAGCACTGTCTGTTCTTCCAGAGGTCCTGAGTTCAATTCCCAGCAACCACATGATGGCGGCTCACAAGCACATATACTGGTATCTAATGCCCTGTTCTGGCATGTAGGTATACATGCAGATAGAGCACTCATGTCCATAAAACAAATAAATAAATCTTTAAAAACAAAATCTCCCCCCACATACAAAATCAAACTCAAAGCTTTTAATGTAAACCCTCCACACATCTGTTACATTGAACTGCAGACAAGGTTTTACAGCTCCAAACCTCTGTGGCTTCAAGCAAAACTCAGGAATCCTGCTGGTGACACCTTAAGGGGGGTTGGGAGGAATCCAGAGGGGCTACAGAGGCAGACAACCAAGAACACAGAAAGACAAACTGCTGAGAGTATGTAAGAAACTTATCCCAAAGATAAGCTTCTTCCTCCGCTAGTCTGCAAAACAAGGAGCAGCCCTGCTTCTCTGAGGACAGACTGACCCTCAGGGGTCAGTTGCTCCTCGGGGTGGCAGAGACAGGCTCTATGCGCAGGGAAGGTGGGCACGTCCCAGCTGAAAGCTGAGGAACTGTAGCTGGCTCATACCAGTGCTCAGGTCAGTACCATGACCAAACAGAGAGGTAATGGTACCTCTGCCTTTGCCCCTCTAGAGACAGCATCCAAGTCAGCCATCCAGGGCACAACACCAGGCTTTAGCCCTCTGTTCAGCACACACTGAACTGCAGTTAGGCCTCTAGTCCTGCACATCCTCCTCTAGAAGGTTGGAGAACTCAATCGGAACCCTTCTCAAACCATAATAATCCATTCAGTACTTACTGTGTGTCACGATGGGGGAAATGCAATGTGCCGATGGATAAACCTAATGCAGAAAACCTAACACGAAGACTCAGAGACACAGCCTTGGCTCAGAATAATATCATCCCTCTGATGGACTTTATATTATAGTATAAGAAATATCTTAAGAACGAGATGTGGTAGGGGCTGGGCATGATGCCCAGGGGTGGAGTGAGCACCACCTCCAGCATCAAGGGAAACCCAAGGCAAGATGTGTCGACTGATTGCTCCTGTGGTTCCCAGTTAAGAACTTTGTTGTAATCACACACTTAATTCTGTTTTGTCGTTTTTGTGGTCGGCCAACCCCCTCACTGGAATGTGGATTGGCCTATGACTGGAATAGGAGTAAAGGGGTCCCGGTTCGGAGTTCAAGTTTCAGGTAGCCTGGTGAACTTCTCTGTCTTCTGAGTCCTGCCGCAGCTGTGAGGAAGACCTGGGCTAGCCCGCAGGAGCGTGGAGGATCATAAGGAGGAAATCCCAGATGTTCTGAGTGACAGCTGGCCAGGTCCACATGGGTCTCCTGAGAGTTCACACCAGGCTCAAGTAGCATGTGAGGGAACACAGCCAGAGCCAGAAATGCCATACAACTGAGCTCAACCCAAATCACCAATTCAGAATTTTAAACTAAGTAAACAGTCGTGTTGACAGCCATGAGCTAGGGCGATGACACCATGGGCTGGCTATTGGAAGCAGGGGTGACCTCTAATGGGTCTAGGAAGATGAAACCATAACTAGCTACTGACCAAGTGCCTGCTGGACCCAAACCCGGTGAGGTGAGGTGCTGGATGGTATCCCTCCACCACAAAGGTGTCCGACACAGACTGACTCCCCTAGAGGGGCACACCCACCTTAGATGAGAGGATGCTCCCGAAGGTGGAGAAGGTGTCATAGAGGGCCTTATTGTCAATGGAGTTCTCCAGGTTTTTGATAAAGATGTTGCCTATACCAGACCTTCGAAGCCCTGGGTCTCGGTGGGACCACATGATTCGGATGGGCTGGCCTTTGACCATCTCAAAGTTCATCGTGTCCAGGGCCCGTTCTGCTGAAGAGGAGGCAAGGAGAGAAAGGGGCAAGTCAGGTGACATTTGTGATGCTGAATCTTCAACTGTTTACCAGGAGTTGGGGAAGGGAAAGCCATAGTCTAAGTCTCACTTGAGCTCCGAGCCTGGGAGACTCAGGCGGACTAAGCTCAGGGAATTGCTATACATGGTGCTACGCGCATATGGCAGCAAGTCCAGCACCCAGCAAGCAGCACGAATCCCTGGTGTAAGGATGGGGAGACTGAAACTTGGAAAGGCAGAGCCAGGCTCTTCTAGCCTCAAGTGCACATTGCCTCAAGTGCATGTAAAGGAAGGGAAAGTGAACACCCCCACCCCAGCCCCCCAGCCCCACCTGCAAAGTGAGGAGATGCTGCTGCCGCCTTCCCTCCCACACCTGAGACAGTGCTACTGGCTGCTGGGCTGTCAGGCAGGTTGGAGAGCGAAGCATGTAATGACTGGTACTTGGGTCTTGTAGGGAATAGCTATTTGGCAAACGGCAGTGTGTCCAGAGCCAGTGGCCTCTGCCCGCTATCCTAATTGACAGCCTATTCCTTGAAGATAATGCACTGCCTGCTTCAGAGGCCCTGCTAACTTCAGAGGCCCAGAAGAGGTGAATGGAGCGCAGTGGAGCAAAACATAGAGGTTGGCACTTTTTGTCCAGTCTTAACAGACCCACTCAGGAGCAAAACTCTCCAATAGTTCAGATCTCTCATCTATAGACTGAGCCCTGATGGTCAGGCCCTGTTTCAGTCAGGAGCCTTGCAAAGAGGCATAGGCAGAAGTGGGGTGTGACCGAGGGAGAAAACATCTTGGATTCAGGAAACCACCCAACTCACCCAGGAGGCCTGAACTACTTCATTTTGAGACAGGATCTCAATTTGTAGCCCAGGATGGCCTCAAATTCATGTTCTTGCCATGACTTCCCCAAAAGCTGAGGGAGGCCAGTTCTTGTTTCCATTTCTGGAGTGGCTCAAATGGTGTCACTTAAGAGAACACCTAGAGCCCCGAACAGTACTTCACACTCTGGCTCCCCATTCTCCATGCTACAGAGAAACAAGCCTTGGCCTCATCAAGGGTGGTCCTGCCTAGTGGCACAGCTCCAGCAAAACCATGGCTCTTAACCTCCATCCTCCATTCCCAGCAGAAGACCAGGCGTGCTCAGCTGACAGTTAGCAATCAGTCCTTTCACCCCGACAGTGGGCCGCAAAGCCTACAGGAGGCAGCTTTCCGGGAATCAGAAAGGTGAGGCACCTGCTGTTCCCCTCTCTCCACCTGCAAGGCTTTGGGCAGCTTCCTTTCAGCTGCTCTCAATCTCTTACATAACCACTCTTGAAGGGAGGCAGAACCCCAGTTTTCCTTCCACACAGGCAACTGAGCTCAGGGCGGTTGAGCCACTTGCCCAGTGTCACATGAGGCTGGGTTACTAATCTGGGTCTGCTTAACCCCAAAGCCACTCAGCAACCAGCAGCATCCCTGTCTCTGGGCCTCATTTTCCCTAACTGTGATACGGAAGTTGGGAACACAGGCTGACTGATCTTCCCTGGCTGCGATCTGTAATACAAAATACCCACAATTAGTTACAGGCCCATTTCCACCTACAAGATAGAAAATCACTCTTACTGAGCTAATAGAAGTTCATCTGAAATAAAACTTTCCAGTTCAGGATGGTAGTTATCAAAAGGGAATTATTTTGTGAAAAAGCAAGGTTTACTCTTCTCTGGGGCTCACCATCAGCAGGCTGCTGGAAGTTGATGTAGGCATAACCCAGAGACCGCCGGGTGGAGATGTCCCGACACACGCGGATGGACAGAATAGTGCCGATGGGAGAGAACATCTCATAGAGCATAGCTTCAGTCACGTCGGGGTGCAGATCACCGACATAAAGCGAGGACAGTGAGCAGCCCTGGCCACCGGTGTCCATGATGTGCAAGGGTACCCAGAAGAGGGTCAGCAAGCAGCCCCACCTAGCACCCGGCCTCAGCAGGGCTCGGCCAGTAGTCCTGCCTGCCCTCACCAGCCCCTTACCTTTATCGGGCCTGTAAGCCAATCCCAGCTCCCAGCCCCACTCACCTGGGAATCCTCAGGCTGGGAAAGGCACAGGTGGCCAGTATCTCCCACCTTCCATAGGAGGAAAGCCGCAGGCTAGTGAGGTCTCGGGCAGGGCTGCCAAAGTGAAGTCATTTAGAAAAAGTGGAGTCATTTAGAAAGAGGCAGGGTGCAAGTTCAAACATCGGGTCACTCACATTCTCTCTATATGAAATGGGGATGACTCCCTCTTGGGAATGATTAAAGATGGCTTTTTGTGCTTTCAGTACAAACCAGAGAATTCTTACCGAAACATCCCGTTTCAAGATGTTTAAAGAGTTTTGAGTCTGGGAAGTTGGCTCAATGGGTAAAGGGCATCCATGCAAGCATGAGGACCCAGGATCAGATCCCCATGTAAAAGCTATGTATGAAGAGATGGAGACATGTGGATTCCTGGGCTTGCTGGCCAGTCAGTGTAGCCCAAACACCAGACTCAGTCTCAGTATAAGACTGTCTCAAAAACAGCCTCCACACCTGTACACAGAGAGACGTGCACACACTAGCAGGTGCACACAAACAATTTTATCTTGCCTCCAGAAAAAAAAAAAAATCCTTCTCTTAGAACAACCCAGTCCAATCTCCCCTTCAGCATTGAGGGGGCAAACCAAACAGCATTGTGATAGGGGACTGAAGATTGCATGTGACAATCTGGGGCCTGTGGACTGTTCCATAAGAAACCATTAGGGCCTATGCTTCTGTATTATATAATTATTTGTGCATATTTTATATATCGATTGTATTAATAAATGTATGCAATTATAGACATAATATATATTTAACTTAAATGTATTATGTATTCCCAAATCTGCTCTTTCCTGTGGCCATCCAGCTCCCACCAGTTTCCCCTGTCCCATTGGACCATCTATAGTCAAGTCTCTGAGGACAGCTGAAGGACAAGCCTCTTGACTACTCTTCCCCTCTCCTCTCTCCAGCCACTTGGCATCTGTGTTCACTGCATTGCGCTGGGCACCATCCCTGGCTGGTGAACTTACTTGGGTCATCATCTTGCTTGTACGCAGACATCTACAGGTATGGGTGGCATCCCTTCTGGTACCTTGTCCAGTTTGATTGTCCCTTCTGTTATTAGGGGTTCAGTGGCTCAAAAGGATCTCAGAGCAGCCTGGGCGGCATTGATGACGGGGTTTGCAGACACCCTATGGTGCTGTTGTAAATGTGTGGGCCACCTTTCAGCACTGGACGCTGGGTCGCCGTCACAGGAGGTTAGGCCGAGAGGCTTTCAACGCTGTCCTTAGCTGGGTAAGTTGTGTTTGCTATCACTGGAGTAGAACCAGCTGCAGACTCCAGCTGTTACAATGCTTTGTCTATGACTGGCAATAGCTGTTCTGATGCTGTACCCTAGATGTCTGTTCCTGTCCACGATTAGGGCCAGGACCCTACTGGGACAGTTCTCTCAGGATGGCTCTGCACAACCCCCAGCTGTAGCCCTCTGTAACTTGCTCAGAAGCTTCTTAGATATTTAATCCACATGGAATCTTGCTCGCCCTCTCCATCTTTTCCTTTAAAAACCAGTTATAAGGGTAAGAAGATACACTACAAAAATAACAGTTGCAGAGGACCAAGGTTCAGTTCCCAGCATCCACATGGTGGCTGAAAACCATCTGGACCTCCAGTTCCAGGGTCGCTGATGCCCTTTTCTGGCCTCCAGAGGCACTGCATTCTTATTATGCATATACACGTTCCCCTCCTGACTTCGTCTTTTTTTAATTTTTTTTTTAATAACCCACTGAATTCAAAGGTGCTACCCATATATGCGTGGTTGTCATCTACTAAAGCATGTCAACTTTGCAGGGGCCACACCCCAAAGAACACTGAGCCTCCTCTCCTAGCAGCCATCAACCGTACCTAGCGCCTCAGCTAGCAGTGAAGGGCCTCATGGCTGGCCCCCATTTATGCTACAATGTTGAGTGCCTTGACCTTGTGCCGGTGATCACTTGTCAGGGATCACACGTGTCTCACCCAACCATTAAAGTCTTTTTTTTTATCTTCAATGGAATTTTATTTTTAACAATTTATTTTATGTGCATTAGGTGTGAAGGTGTCAGATCCCCTGAAATTGGGGTTAAACAGACAGTTGTGAGCTGCCATATGGGACCTGGGAATTGAACCCTGGTCCTTTGGAGGAGCATAAAGTGCTCTTAACCACTGAGCCATCTCTCCAGCCCCCCAACCATTAAATTCTTAGGAATTTCTCAGCTGGATATCACACTGCGTGGTCTAATTTCCCATTCTTTCTTTTAGTTGTTGTTGTTTTTTTTTTTTTTTAATATTTATTATTTATACAGTGTTCTACCTGCATGTGTGCTCACATGCCAGAAGAGGGCACCAGATCGAATTGTAGATGGTTGTGAACCACCATGTGGTTGATCGGAGTTGAACTCAGGACCTCTGGAAGAGCAGCCAGTGCCCTTAACCTCTGAGCCATCTCTCCAACCCTAGGTTGGAGAGGTTTAGGTTTTCAAGGTGTGTTTCTCCATCTGTAAAATGCTCTGAAGCTAGCAACATATCATCCATCTAGTGGAACCATCTTACAGAGGGCACACAGTGTACCGCAAGGTCCTGGACTACCATCATATGACCAGACACTGGGTTTGGTTTCTTCTCATCCTCACGAGAAGAAAGCCAAAAATGGAAAAGGAAAGGAAAGGAGAGGAGAGGAGAGGAGAGGAGAGGAGAGGAGAGGAGAGGAGAGGAGAGAGGAGAGGAAAAAGGAGAGGAAAAAGGAGAGGAAAAAGGAGAGGAAAAAGGAGAGGAAAGGAAAAAGAAAAGGAAAGGAAAAAGGAAAGGAAAGGAAAGGAAAAAGGAAAGGAAAGGAAAAAGGAAAGGAAA